>NC_056727.1:988185795-988325795 GCF_019279795.1 Protopterus annectens
TCAGGCATTTCTGTGAGGAGGCATGTCTGGATGCGCTTATGTGACTTCGTGGAGCCATTTAAGTCCAATATCATCAATGCATCCTTTGACAGAAGTACCGTTTTTGGTCCTAAAGTGAAAGAAACTCTCCAGGTGTGAGAAAGATGGTAAGATCTTGTCGGCCATGGGCATACGTTTTCGGCTCCCCCAGAAATCTTTCTCCAGGAATCAGAGTGACCAAAAAATGTGGTTCAAAAAAATCCCAAGGTCCATTCCATGACATACCTGAAGCGTAGGAAGGAACTCCGATGGACATCATCGTCCTCATGGCAGAGGTGTCCCGCAACACCAGGGTTCTTGAGAATCTTTGATAAACCCTTCCAGCACTCCTGAATGGAGGTCCGACTGCCCACCTCTGAAGAAAGTCTGGGGAAGATTATCCCTGCACCAGAGAGCCTGGCTAGAATTAACAAAAGGTACTTGGTTGCAGAGGATTGTGTCCAGATGTTATATAATAACAGTTTCCCTTCCAGCCCCAATTCCCAGGAAAATCCCTGATGTTCCACCCAGTCAGAGGGATCAAGCAGCCATTCAAATTTGAAAGCTTTTAGAAAAGAGCTAGAGGTCCTGCCAGGCCAGATAAGATTCAGAACTTACTCAAGGTTCTTTGTAGTGCTAAAAAAGACAAGGGACTGGGGACCAATCATGGATCTCACAAATTTAAACAAATCTGTGCACTGAACCAAGTTCCGGATGGCCACGGTTTAGTCCATTCTTTTATTTTCTGGGCAAGTTGACTGGATGTGCTTAGTAGATCACCAAGATGCATACTATCATGTAAAGGTGAATGGATACTCCAGGAAATACCTACGCTTCTGACTGGGAGACAGTCATTACCATTTCAAGGTACTGCCCTTTGGACTCACCACAGCCCCCAGAGTGCTCATGAAATGCATGGCAGTAGTGGCAGCACACCTCAGACTGCAGGGTTTCTGGGTGTTTCCATACCTTTATAGTTAGCTTATTACTGCTCTGACCAGGTATCAACTCATACATTCAAGAGATCAGGTTCTCCACACCTGTGCCATCCTAGGAATAACCATGAACTACAACAAATCACAACTTCAACCAGGTCAGACATTGGAATTTATTGCAGCACTGCTTAACACAAAAACAGTCATTGCTTCCCTTCTGCCACATCGAGTTCTAACTATAAGGTCACAGGTCAAGAAGGTTGTAGACAGTACAGCTATCTTAGCCTGCACAGTCCGCCAACCTCTAATTCTCTTGGCTACAGTGATAACCTTAGATGTTCTTTGTGTTTCACTGTTGCAGTCATCACATTTGGGTTATCTGCCTGCAGGTAGCCCTCAGTTGGCCTGAATACCAGAGTCTTGGCATTTCTGCGTCAGATGCTGTCACTTCTTCCATGACATCAGGTCATCAGGGGTATAAAACATGCAGCCAAAGCCATTACATCAGTCTTTCATGCCGTGCGGTGCCCGAAGCAGAAACAGTTCGCAAGTGCAGGTCGGCCGCCTCCTGAAATTTTCGTTTTTCAAGTTCCAGACCTGAAGTCTTCTAAAAGGTAAGTACCCTGTTGGGGATCCTTTTTTCTTGCTCTAACCGATGTCAGGGAAAATTAATAAATGACTTGAATGTGGAAAGCAAATATCTCACAGAAATTTTTATTCTTACTGTGTCATCTGCTTAGGCCCAGACCACGACGTCCCTCGCTGTCGGTTTTGTGCCTTGTTCAACACCCGAGCTATTCGTCATTGGGCAATTTTTGTAGCTAAATTCTTTCGCTCGATCTCCATACTCCGAAATGGCTTTGATAAGCCATGCGACTGCCGATCTTCCGAAAAAACGTAAGGATAAAGACAGAGACAGACCGCATAGGTCCAAAACTGCTGACGATGCTACCGTTAAGCTAGTCGCCAGTCTGCCGGTGCTCAGTGAGGTGCTTTCGCAGCCCCCAATGCCATATGTTACAGATTCACAGGCCTCTACTGAGACCCATTCGGAGTTCGGAATGCCACGAGATGCTTCTTTGACTATGGAACCTGCGGATGTCTCTACTTTGGATGGGTCCGGAGCCGCTGTACAGGCACCGGCTTCTGAGGGTGTATTCAGGCCTTCCGATTTTCATATTAAACCGGCAACTTTGTTTCAAACCAAAAATACCGAATTTTTCAGGCCTAAAGTTTGCACTATGCCTAGGAAACCGACAACCAAAGCATTCTCAGGTCCAAATGCCACAAAAAAGATGCTTAAAATGGCTGAAGACCTCATTACCTTAATTAGGGGAAGTCAACCTTCCCCCTCTAAGAGACCAAGAACTGATTTTCTTTCTGATTCTTCTGATCAGGAATCTGATAACTCTGATCCTTCTGATTACCAGGAATATATCCTTATCTACCTACAAGGATTCTGATACAGAGGATTCCATTCCCTCTGCTTCCCCTCCAGAAGATTTTTCTTTTGGTGAAACCCTGCATACCCATAGAGAGCATTTCCGCTGGGAGAGCCAGGGACTACCCTCAGTCCAAAAAGAGACTCGAGAAATTTTTAAACTTGCCTCAGCACAGGCCTCTGGGTATCCCTCCTGTTCTGGAAATTGTGGATGATGTCTTCTAGGAATCCAGCCTTATCCCTGATACTTTGTCTCCAGCTCCCAGGAAACCTGACAGGTAATATAGAGTACCTGACTCCCACAAATTCCTTTTTAAGAATCCTACTGCGGATCCAGAGAGCATTTCCCAGGGACCTAAAGGCATTAAGGCTACAATGGCCAAAAAATCCTACCCCTTTGGACAGGGATTCTAGGGCTGTAGACAGATGGGGTAAGAAGGTATACACCTCTGCTACTCTTGCCATTAGGGCTTTAAATTGCCAGTTTCATATGTTGAAATAGCAGCAGCATCTTATTAAGCTAATTAAACAGAAAATTATGTTGATTCATGACTGTGCAGAACACAAAGATTTACAAGAGTTAATGCATTCTGCTAACCAAGTTGGTAAACATACTTTGCAATGTGGATTTGGTGCCTTAGAAGCATCTTACAGGGCTGCTGTCACTGGGTCCATTCTTAGAATGCATGCTTGGCTTAAGGAACAAAACTTGCCAGATCATGTCAAAGCAAAATTACTAGATGCACCATTAAACCAAGAGCATCTATTTGGCAGTAAAGTAGAAGTCGTCCTCCAAAGGTTGGAGGAGAAAGCTAAATCTGTGAAAACGTTTAAAGATTTTTTACAAGTACAGCCACCTAGATTCATTAGGCATTTGCCTTCAAAAAAACTGGCCTTTTCCAGTCCCTTCCAGGTCTTCTCATTCCAAGCCCAGTGGCAGCAGACCACCAAGACTTCAGTCACAGGTTATGCACAGATCTAAGCAATGGAGTGTTCCCATGTCCAAAACAGGGAGTAGTAAGCCACCATCATATGGTAAATTTGCACAATGACTTATCCTTAACTCTTCCAAGCCTTGCCCAGGTACTTGCACCTTTAGGAGGGAAACATGCCCTGCATGCCAAAAACTTGGGAATACATTACACAAGACAGATGGGTCTTAAACATTGTTTCCCAGGGATACAGATTCCATTTCCACTCACTCCCAACCCTGAGCAGATGGCCAGACCTTCCCCCAAACCAGTGGTCAGAGGCCCAAAAGCAAGTACTTTCTCTTCTCAGTATCAAGGCTATTCAACCTGTCCCATCAGAACAAAGGGGACAAGGCTTTTATTCCGGACTGTTTCTGGTTCCCAGAAAAGAAAACTCTTGGCGTCCTATCTTGGATCTGTCTATTCTCAACACCTTTCTGGTGGTTCCAAAATTCAAAATGGTAACTCTCTAACAGCTGCTTCCTATGCTAGCCAATGACTGCTGACTAGCAACCCTAGACTTAAAAGAAGCTTATCTGCACATCCCCATAAGGGAATCTTGTAGGAAATGCCTACGCTTCAGAGCAGGCTCGATGCACTATCAGTTCTCTGCATTTCCCTTTGGCTTATCTGCTGCACCCAGGGTATTTACAAAGTGCCTAGCTCCAGCCATTGCATATTGCAGGCAGAGAAGAATTAAGATTTACCCATACTTGGACGATAGCCCGATTCAGGCAGACAGTCAGAACTTGCTACTACAGCACCTGGCTTTTGTAAAGAGACTTCTAACTTCACTGGGGTGCACCATCAGTGAAAAGAAATCACAGCTGGTACCCAGCCAACAGATTGTATTCCTGGGAGCAAGCTTGAACACAGCTTCCCAGATGGCATTCCTCACTCCAGAGAAACAAATTTATTTGACAAACTACTTCAATCCAATGGCCACCAAAACCCGGCTATCTGCAGGAAAAATACTGCAAGCTCTGGGGTTCATGGCCTCTTGCATTCTGTTAATTCCATATGGAAGACTGCATATGAGGAAACTCACTGGTACCTAAAAGTCTCTGGTGTCAACATTATCAGGAGCTGGAAACAGTGATTCCTATCATTCCTTGCCTAAGGACACAGAGTTCCTTTGTTGGGCAGAGGCCTGCAACCACAATAAGGGACTCCCTTTCACTCTACCCTCTGCCGCCCAAACCCTAACAACAGACTCATCAGACTATGTATGGGGGGCTCACATGGCAGGGCAGTGCATTCAGGGCAAATGGAACCCAAAGCAAATGCACCTGCATATCAATCAAAAAGAAATTTTAGCTGTACAGAATGCTCTGACAGCCTTCAAAGGCCTTATTCTTCCAGGACAACTATTGGTAAAGACAGACAACACCACAGTTATGTGGTACATAAACAAGCAGAGGGGAACCTACTCTGCAGATTAGCCATGGCGCTGTGGAACACAGCCTTGAGCAATCAAGTGCACCTGCAAGCTCAATTCCTGCCAGGCAAACTAAATTCACTGGCAGACGACTTAAACAAAAATCACATGGATCCACACGAGTGGAAACTGGAACCCAAAATATTCAAGCTTTTGAGGAACAGGTGGGGGGCACCAGAGGTGGACCTTTTTGCTTCCCCTCAGAACTATCAATTGAGCAAATATTGCACCAGGACTCCCCACAGCCAAGCTTGGAAAGTGGATGTTACTGGCCTTCACCTTGGAAAACCTCTCCCTCTCTGCCCCTCCTCTCGAAGGTTCTACTAAAGATCAAACAGGACAAGCCAAGGACAATCCTGATTGCACCAGACTGGCCACGCCAGCACTGGTACCCTCTTTTGCGCAGTCTCACAGTGCTGCCACCATGGCACCTACCTCAGACTCCTTCCCTGGTATTCCAGCAGGCAGGCCAGATTCTGCACCCTCAGCTACAGACCCTGAACCTAGCAGCCTGGCTCATCCACTGAATTCTTCACCAGCAACTCTCATTAAGCAGGTGCTGGATGTCATTCTTGAGGCAAGGAGGCCTAGTACTAGAAAATCCTATTCGGAAAAGTGGAAAAGATACTGCCCCTGGAGCAAGTCTCAAGGAATGGACACAACTGTGCCCAATTTACCTCATATACTAGATTACTTAACAGGCCTATCCTTCTCTTCAGTTAAGATTCATGCCTCTGCCATCTCAGCTCATTATAATACTGAGCCACCCCTTTTCTCTCATCCTCTGGTCAAACAGTTCCTGAGAGGAGCCAAAAATTTAAGACACCTCAGGAGAGCTCCCACTCCTGCCTGGGACCTTAAATTTGTATTGGAAAAGCTCACATCTCCGCCCTTTGAACCTGCTGCCACAGCAGAATTAAAATTCCTCTCATGGAAGACAGCTTTACTTCCAGCCATCACTTCAGCAAGAAGAGTGTCTGAATTACAGGCCCTTATGGCTGTGGAACCCTTCATTATCTTCCATGCGGACAGGGTTTCCCTCAGGATCAACCCATCATTTATGCCCAATGTGGTATCTAGTGTGGCTTTAAACCAATCCATTCATTTGCCAACCTTTTTCCCTAATCCTCAGAATAAAGGGGAAAGGATTCTGCACTCATTGGATGTGCACAGGCAGCTCAGGTTCTATCTGGACAGGACTAAGCCTTTCAGAAAATCTGACCAGCTGCTAGTCAGCTTTGCTGCAGGGGCAGAGGGCAAGGCCATTTCAAAGCAAACCATTTCTAAATGGATAGCACACTGCATCCATTTCTGCTACAAACACCGTGGGAAACCTACTAATGAAACCACCAATGCAAAAGGAAAAAGAACAACCAGCCAGTGAATCCAGCAATAATTTAATTAAAAAAAGAACTGTAAAAACTTTTAACTCAGCTCTAACGTCTCGGCTCAACATACAAGCCTTCAAGGAGCAAAAGCACATCAGAAAAACTTGCCTCATATACTGTGTTCAATTAAACATCGGCTCAGCATACAAGCCTTCAAGGAGTAAAAGCACATCAGAAAAACTTGCCTCATATACTGTGTTCAATTAAACAATCAGTTAATTAAATCAGATATTTACAATTTAGCTCTTCATTAAGTCCATATGGATGCAAAGTATTAAATTTCAGAAAGTAACGGGATTCCTTTGTTAAAAGCCGTTTTTTTTAAAGACATTCATCAAACACTGTTGCAGTCCTGGTTAACCTCCCTCCAGCCCCCTGACTTCTTTTTACTTCTACCTACCTTTTTTGTTTGGCATATCTTATATCAGGTGTATTTGCTGGGGGTGTTCCATACCATGTAATTCCTTTCTATTTTGGGGGCACCTGACATCTGGGGCAAGAAAAACTGATGTAATGGCATCGGCTGCATGTTTTATACCCCTGACGACCTGATGTCATGGAAGAAGCGGCAGCATCTGATGCAGAAATCCCAAGACTCTGGCATCCAGGCCGATTGAGGGCTACCTACAGGCAGATAACCTTAATGTGATGACTGCAACCGTGAATACACTCGAACATCTGCATTTATGGTAAGTGTACACAACTGTACTTTCCCCTGGCCAGGTTTTACATGTGGATCCTAAAGTGGATGCTGGCTACTGAATGGTCAGTCTTCCATCAGTCAGTGTCATATAAATAAAAATTAACACTTGCAAAAAAAATATATATATATCTTTATTGGTGGATCCACTCTGATTAACTGCTCCATGGCTATCCATTCACTCCCCAACAGCCCAAGGCCATAGTGGCCACAGATGTTTCCCAGATAGGGTGAGGGGGGCATTATCTGGGGAAGACAGTGCGGGGTACTTGATCCCCAAAGAGGCCAATTTGCATATAAGTGCATTTCAAGATTTTCTTCCTTCTGGGATGATTGTGATTCAGACGGACATCGTGTCAGTAGTCTGATTCATCAAGAAACAAGGGGGAACCAGATCTTACCCATTGGGTCGACAAGTGCTCAAGGTCTGGCAGTGGGTGATCTCTTAAGACCACTTACTTTTAGTGAGACACATTCCAGAAAGATCCAGTGTAATTGCAGACAAGCTGAGCAGGTGCATCAATGAGAAGATGGTGGACAAGATTTTCCATTGATGGGGCCAGCCATGCTGCAATCTTTTTGCCTCTCCCCTAAACAACAAGTGCAGCAACTACTTTGCCCTAATTCCCCCACGGGGCAGGCACTGAGGGATGTTCTGCTTCATAATTGGCCTCCCAGTCTCATTTATGCATTCCCACCAACCCCAATGATTCCAAAATTTCTACAGAAAGTTGCCAGGTCGAAGAACATAGTTATCCTCATTGCCCCCTACTGACCTTGACAAATTTGGTTTCTCTTTCTATGGCCTCACTTGGTTCAACCTCCATAGAACCTAGATCCAACTTCAGACCTCCTGTCTCACCTGATGGGCATGTCACTAAGATATTCCAAACCTCAAGCTGACCGCTTGGCTTCTCTAGTTCCTTTAGTAGCCAGACAGTCTATACTCTCATCTCTTACATGACTTGTACTTCTGCCTTCCCATAAACCCTGGACAAGGAAAACATATTCAAGTAAATGGAAAAGGTTTGCTATCTGGGCTCAGCAACATAAAGTTGACCCCTTTTCAGTCTGTATTTATCACATCTTAGATTTCCTTGCTAACCTTTTTCATAACACTGCTAGTACCTCAGTCAGTAGGCAGCATTTTCAAATTAAGAAACAGGGTTGAATGGCACACCTGTTGCTTCTCCCAAATTGAGCAAGGCCTTCTCGAAAGGAACACTCCTTCTAAAGCCTCCTTTTAAAGACCCTACTCCTCCAGGGGACGTGAACTTGATGCTGCAGTCTCTAGCCCAACCATCCTTTGAACCAGCAGCTACATGTGACCTTGAATATCTTTCATGGAAAACTATCATCTTGGTTGCCATCACTTCAACAAGAAGACTCTCTCAGATCCAAGCATTATCTTCTAAACTTTCATCCTTGGTTTTCCATAAGGACAGAGTTAACTTGCACATCTACCTGTCCTTTCTTCCAAAGGTGGTGTTCGAATCCAAAATAAATAGATGTTCATTGTGTTTCACTGTTTCAGTCATTACACTCGGGTTATCCTGCTGGCAGGCTACCTGCAGTCGGCCTGAATTCCAAAGTCCTGGTCAGGCGTTGGTTGCTGTCACCTGTTCCCTGGCGTCAGTGCGCCAGGGGCATAAAAGATGCAGCTGACACCATTTTCTTCAGTCTTTCTTGCCATGCGTTGCCCGAAGCAAAAGCAGTTCGCAAGTGCCGGTCAGCCGACTCCTGAGATTTTCGAAATCGAATTTCAGATCCGAAGTCTTCAATAAAGCTAAGTACCCCATTGGGGAAACTTTTTTCTTGCTCCAGACCGATGTCAGAAAAATTTAACAATTGTATTTCTTGTGGGAAGCAAATACCTCATAAGGATTTCCACTCTTACTGTATTCCTTGCCTAGGCCCTGACCACGACGTTGCTAGTTGTCAGTTTTGTGCTAGATTTAACCAACGCACTATTAAGTGTCGGAACAATTTTGCTTTTCATTATTTTGGCAGAAGGTTTAATTACATAATGCCGTAGGAACAACCGATGGCCGGAATTCACAAAAAACGCAAGGATAAAGACAAGGACAAGCATCCGAGGTCCAAAACCGTTGACGAAGCCTCTTCTAGGCCAGTCGCCGGCTCGCCGGTGCTCAGTGAGGTGCTTTCGCAGCCCCTGACTCCTGCTACCTCAGAGCCACAGGCCGCCTCCGACTCCCACCTGGAGACAGCTAGGTCTCTGGATACTCAAGTTATTGGCCCTTCGGAAATTAATCCCTCAGATGGGTCTGAAGCCGCTGAGCAGGCATCAGCTTCTGAGGGTGTCTTCAGACCTACACAACTTTATATAAAGCCTACTTCAGCATCCAAGACAAAGTCTAAAACAGTTTTAAAGACAAGGAAAACAGTACAGCATTCTCCAGGACAGACTTCTCTGCCTAAAAAACAGATGCTCAAAATGGCCGAAGACCTAATTACTTTGATCAGGGGTTCCCATCCCCCTCCTGATAAGAGGCCTAGGCAAGACACTGAATATGATTCCTCTGATCAGGTTTCCATTTCCTCTGATTCCTCTTCTGATCAGGTATATTCTGTTCCTCCCTTTGAGGATTCTGATGCTCAAGATTCTATTCCTTCAGCTTCTCCTCCTGAGGACTATTCATTTGGGGAAACCCTGCATACCATGAGGGAGCATTTCCATTGGGAGAGCCAGGATTATTCCGATTCTAAGAAAAGACTTAGAGACTTTCTTTTACTTCCTCAGCACAGACCTCTTGCAATTCCCCCTGTTCTAGACATAGTAGATGATGTTTTTTCAGAGTCCGGCCTGTCTCCAGACTCATTACCTCCTGCCCCTGTTAAGCCGGACAGATACTACAGGGTCCCAGACTCCCATAAATTTATTTACAAGAACCCTGCTGCTGACCCAGAAACTATTTCACAGGGTCCCAAAGGGGTCAAGGCTGCTTCTGCCAAAAACCCTGTCCCCTCAGATAGAGATTCTAGGGCTTTGGACAGATGGGGGAAAAAAGTTTACATTTCTGCTACCTTGGCTGTAAGGGCTTTAAATTGTCAATTTCATATGCTCAAATATCAGCAATACTTAATGTCTTTGTTAAAACAAAAAATGTTGTCAAATTCTGAATGTTCTGAGAACAAAGAATTGCAGGATTTATTGCATGCAGCTGAACAAGTGGGAAAACATACTTTGCAATGTGGCTGTGATTCACTGGAGGCCTCGTGCAGGGCTGCTGTTACAGGTTCTATTATTAGAAGGCATGCTTGGTTAAAGGAACAGAATCTGCCTGATCATGTTAAAGCAAAATTGTTGGATGCTCCATTACAGTGCGATACTTTGTTTGGTGTTAAGGCAGAAGAAGTTTTGAAGAAAATGGAGGATAAGGCAGAATGTATGCAGACAGTAAAGGATTTCTTACAGGTACAGCCACCCAGATTTAGCAGGAACTGGCCCTCTAAGAATTGGTCCTTTCCAGTGTCAGACAGACCACAAAGAGGCAGATTCAGATGCCCTAGAGGCAGGCAACAGCCCCAGGACTCGTACAGGCCCAAGCAATGGGGTGCTTCTAACTCCAAAAGCGGAGAAGACAAATCACAGCCTTATAGAAAACAGTCCCAGTGATTTCCCCTCTGCCAATGCCAAGCAATTATTTTTTGGCAGCACCCTTAGAGGGAAAGCTAGCACTTTTTTTCACAAAACTGGCACAAGATAACCCAGGACAAATGGGTCTTAAATATAGTCTCTCAGGGCTACAGGTTCCACTTTCACACCCTTCCAAAGGCAAAAGGTATGCCAGACCTGCCACGCAATCAATGGCAAGAGGCACAAAAACAAATTTAATCTCTCATGGACATGGGGGCTATTCAGCCAGTGCCACAACAAGAGCAGGGACAAGGATTTTACTCAAGACTTTTCTTAGTACCAAGAAAGGACAAAGCCTGGAGACCGATTCTGGACCTGTCTATTCTAAATACTTTTCTGGATGACCCAAAATTCAAAATGTTGACTCTACAGCAGCTTCTGCCCATGCTGGACAAGAAGGCTTGGCTTGTAACTTTGGACCTCAAAGAGGCATACCTGCATGTCCCAATCAGACAATCTTGCAGAAGATACCTCAGATTCATAGCTGGCTCAATGCACTAGCAATTCTCTGCACTGCCCTTTGGCTTATCTACTGCACTCAGGGTCTTCACAAAATGCCTGGCACCAGTAATTGCATTTTGCAGACAAAGGAATTCAAATATATCCCTACTTGGACGACTGCCTTATTCAAGCAAAGAACAAAGATATTCTACTACAGCATCTGGTGTTTGTAAAAAGGTTACTAATTTGCCTAGTGTACACAGTAAATGAAAAGAAATCAAAACTAGTACCCCCTCAAGAGATAATATTCCTGGGTGCAAGCTTAAATACAACTGCCCAGATGGCTTATCTCACGCCAGACAAACAAAGGCATCTGACTTCTTACTTCAAAGACATGGCAACAAAGACCCAGTTATCTGCAGGCTCTGGGCTACATGGCATCATGCATTCTACTAATTCCATATGCAAGACTGCATATGAGGAAACTACAATGGTATCTAAAAAGTGTTTGGACTCACATTGCCACAGCCTGGAATTTCAATGGTGGGCACAGGCCTGTCACCACAACAAGGGTCAACCATTCACCTTACCCACTGCCAGGCAGACACTAACAACAGATGCATCAAATTATGCCTGGGGGGCGCACATGGCAGGAAAATGTATTCAGGGCACATGGCCCACAAACCAAATGCATCTTCATATCAATCAAAAAGAGATGCTAGCTGTACAAAATGCCCTGACAGCCTTCAAGGACCTACCTCATCCAGGACAACTACTGATAAAGACGGACAATACTACAGTCATGTGGTACATAAACAAGCAAGGGGGCACACATTCCTACCCCCTCTACAGGCAAGCCATGACTGTGGAACACAGCATTGACTTATCAAGTACATCTGCAAGCACAATTCCTGCCAGGAAAGACAAATACTTTGGCAGACGAAATAAGCAGAAACCTCATGGATCCTCACGAGTGGAAACTAGATCCACAAATCTTCAACATGATAACAGGGAAATGGGGATGCCCAGACATAGATCTATTCGCCTCCCCTCACAACTGCCAGCTACAGAGATTCTGCACTCGGACTTATCACAAGCAAGCATGGAAAGTGGACACCCTTTCATTCAGCTGGAAAGCCCTTACAGTATATGCCTTCCCTCCTCTGCTTCTCCTCTCCTCTCCAAGGTACTCCTAAAGGTCAGATAAGATAAGCCAAACATGATACTGATTGCCCCAGACTGGCCACGCCAGCACTGGTACCCAATCCTAAAGAGCTTGTCTCAAGGCCCAGCCTGGACATTGTGTCTAATACCTCATTTGCTGACCCAACAGAACAATCAGATCCTGCACAGCCAACTCAGAACCCTAAATCTGGCTGCATGGCGGATAATGTAATCATTCAGAACACACCTGTCTCTAAAGCAGTTATGGGTGTTATTTTGGAGGCCAGGAGGCCCAGCACCCGAAAATCTTATGCAGAAAAATGGAAGAGATTCTGTGCTTGGAACCAAGCGCAGGGAATTGACTTGCTTGTACCAAACATTCCTCAGATTTTGCAATACCTAACTGAGATGCTGGACAAAGGCCTATCCTTCTCATCAATTAAGATCCATGCCTCTGCCATTTCAGCTCATTACAATACGGACCCACCTATTTTTTCTCATCCACTGCTAAGACAGTTTCTCAGAGGGGCCAAAAACATAAGACCTCCAAGGAGAGCTCCAATACCTGCATGGGACCTCAATTTTGTCTTGGAAAAACTCACACTGCCTCCTTTTGAGCCAGCCAATACAGCAGAGATAAAATACTTCTCATGGAAAACCGCTCTTCTCCTAGCAATAACTTCAGCAAGAAGAGTCTCAGAGTTACAGGCACTAATGGCTGTGGAACCTTTTATTATTTTCCATCAGGACAGGGTCTCTCTAAGGACAAACCCGACATTTATGCCTAAGGTAGTGTCCAGCATAGCTCTTAACCAAACCATACATTTGCCTACCTTTTATCCAAACCCACAGAATAAGGGGGAGAGACTTCTGCATACTTTGGACATACACAGACAGCTACGCTTTTACTTGGACAAGACTAAAGCCTTCAGAAAGACTGAGCAACTCTTGGTGGCATATGCTGCAGATTCGCAAGGAAAAACCATTTCAAAGCAGACTATTTCAAAATGGATAGGCCACTGCATTTGTTTCTGCTATTCACAACTTGGCAAATCAGTGCCCAAGGGCATTAGGCCACATTCTACCAGAGCAGCAGCCACTTCAGCAGCCTTCCTCAGAAGAGTACCAACCAAGGATATTTTGGAGGCTGCAACATGGCCTTCAGTGCACACTTTTACAAAGCACTACCATTTACCTCTCTACTCTAAATCCAGAGCAAGTTTTGCCACTGCAGTTCTGCAGGGCCTCATAGCCACTCCAAGCTCTATTTAGGCCCAGCCACCTAACCTCAGCTTTGGGATTCAACCCAAGTGTAATGACTGCAACAGTGAAACATGATGAACATAGTACAGTTGTGTACCTACCATAAATGTAGATGTTCGAGTGTATTCACTGTTGCAGTCCAGGTTACCCTCCCATCATCCCCCTTTTTCTTTGCTGGGATTTATCTATACCTCTCTATTCTATACAACCTATGTGGTGTATTTGCTTGTAGATGAAGGTTATGTGCATGTTTTTTTTTTATGATCATAATTTTTACAGCCTACCCTTTTGGGGGCACCTGACATCTGGGGCAAGACAAACTGAAGAAAATGGCGTTGGCTGCGTCTTTTATACCCCTGGCGCACTGACGTCAAGGAAGAGGCGACAGCAACCGACGCTGGAGCAGGACTTTGGAATTCAGGTCGATTGCTGGTAGCCTGCCAGCAGGATAACCCAAGTGTAATGACTGCAACAGTGAATACACTTGAACATCTACATTTATGGTAGGTACACAACTGTACTTTCTGTCAATCTGCTAATATTTTTTTCCTAAGTTTACCAACAAAGGAGAATACATTTTGCATTTACTGGATGTTCATGGACAGCTGCATTTCTGTTTGTATAGAACAGAAAAAAATTGGGAAAACAGACCGTTTCTTTCCTTTTTTGGACCAAAATTGGGAAAATTAGTTTCAAAAACATCTCTGTCAAAGTGGTTAAATTGCATCTCCTTTGTCTGTAATAAATTGGGCGTTCCTGTCACACATCCTTTGAAAACACACTCCTCTAGATCTGTGGTTACTTCCACAGTTTTCCATTCTAGAATGTCTATGGATATTTGTGCAGCAGCAACTTGGGCTACTCCTCACACCTTTATTACTTATTACAAATTGGAACTGGTCTTCAGCGGTAGAGCATCATTTGGTTCTGCGGTGCTCAGGTCTATCCTTCCTTGAGTCCACCCTGGATTCAAGTAGGTAGGGATGCTGTCCCATTTGTGAGGATAGAATGAAGGTAGGCAACATCAAATAAAGAAGTTATGTACTTACCATAATGCTCAATCTGTGTTGTTGGTCTTCATTCTGTCCTCACATCCCCTCCCACCTATCCCCATTCATGACTTCTGTAAGAACGAGCAGTTACATGGTCTCTGATTGGATACATTTATATGTTTACATGACTTTGGATATGGCTTCTCATCTTTCTCTCTGTCCTTTTACATCTTATAGCAGCAAACAAGATCTGAGGCATTTGGCAAGGTACATTGCGGGTAAGGGAGTAGCTCGAAATATCTGGTGGCTGCAAGCTGTAGCATCAGCCAAGTCAGATCCGACTCATGGGATCTGAACCCATTTGTGAGGACAGAATGAAGATTGATGGCACAGATGGAGCGTTATGGTAAGTACTTCTTCACGTCTTCATTCAAGAAGCAGTTTTGAGAGTCCTACTTTCATTTTTAACCACCTTTCTTTTGGGTGGTACAGAAAATGATCTTTCCATCACTATATTCTTTTGGTACTTCCACAGAGACGCTGCTAAGTTTGGTTCCTGTTAGCCATGAGGTTTTAGACTGGTGAGGGTTTTCATAGAGGTTTTTTGAGTTGGATCCCCAACCACAGGAAGGGGATTTACATCCGAAGATATAGTCTAGAAGGCAGTGTTTGTTTGGTTTTACTTCTTAGAACTGTGCTTTAAAATAGCTAGATGTCATCTAGGAGGAGTAAGTGTAAGTGCGGTAGACAGATTCCTTATGAGGACTTAACACACTTAGGTGCCCTATGTTGCCAAGGCCCAGAACACGGCGACAAATCCTTTTCCAATTTGTCAGTTGTTCATACCTAAAACCCTCAGATTGAGACTTTCTTCATTTAATACCCTTCTTGAAACCCAGCGTTTGAAACGCCTATGTCAGTTTAAGATGATGGACCCCGTCACCCTTACCCCTAAGAAGTGGACCAGTCTAACATCTCTGAGTCAGATGTACCTGCTGAGGTGATCAAAACTGCAGTATGTTCAGTTACCCGCTACCAAGACCTTGTTGGAGGGTGGTACAGCCCCTGTCCAGATCCACTTCCCTTATTAAGAGGGGCCCTAGTCCCTCTCACAAATGTGGAAAAGCTCCTAGGAAAAGATTTTCTGACAAACCATAGAGGGACTCCCCTTTAGAGAGACCTTCCTTTGGGGAAAATACTCACAAATGTCCTTCTGTTCATCTTTTGCAGTATTCTAAACATATGGGGAGCTCTCCACTGCAGGCGACCCAACGTCGGCCAGTATACAGAAGTCTTGCACTACTGTAGGTTGCATGGTTCGTCACACATAGTCTGCTGTCATACCTCGGCCATAAAAGTGATATGCGCATGCATATACCTCAGAACTTCTCTACTGCCAGTCCGTACGCCGCCTTGAATATCAGTCTGGTTGCTGAGCCATTTGCTGTTTTCTGCGAATTTTCAGATAAGTGCTCCATTGGGGAAATCTTGTTTCTTATACTACTGTTGATTGATTGAGTTCATGTCATCCAAAAAAAGGCAAATGCCAGTGTGAACACGTAAAGATAGCCATCTTCAGTGTCTGTTCTGTTTAGGGCCTACACATGATCACAGATCCTGTCCCATTTGTTAGGCTTTTGTACCCAAGACACAGCCATTTACTCGGAAAACCAGCACTTAAAGTTATTAGCAAAAAGCACGATGGCGTGATCCTTGGGCCACGAAGTTGAGTTGGTCGGTAAGTGGAAGGCCAAAAAGCTGAGGCCTGAAGCTGCTGCTGCGCCTCTTCATATGGACGTCTCTCCTGAGGCGGATGAGAGCTCAGAGGTATGGATGGTTTCTGGTTCCAGATTGCAGGCCGAGCCCGATGTTGAGGATGCCTTGGATCTGACCACTGGCATGTTTTCAGAGGCTGAGCAGGCATCGTTCAGGATATACAGGGGGAACCAAGGCTCATAATAACCGAAGGCCCTAAAGGAATACCTCAGATCCTAGTGCAGGAGGAAATCCACTCGGATATCATAGAAAGTAGGCCTACGTCCGGCCCTCCGACATTACATAGGGCAAACCTGCATCAAAAGAAGCAAAAAACAAAACATTGATCCCCCCCAAAGGAACCTCATAGTGACTGGAAACAATTCACCCAAGGCCTTTCTAAGACCCTTATGGCAGTTAAGTCCAACTGTGGGGTTTCAATCCGTACACCGCCATGCACAGACAGCATCCCCACAAAAAGAGTCGGGAAGAGGTTTCCTCAGATGAAGGGGCCTCATTAGTATAGGAATCTGTGGTGTAGTCCTCACAGATTCACTCCTCTCTAGATTATGCTTCCCCTGAGGAGGATTGCAATAGAACTGACTCATCCATGGAAGAACTCTTCTTTGGTGAGAACCTAGTTAAAATGAGGGAACATTACAAATGGGATAGCACTCGGGTATTTGAAGTACAAAAAAGGCACTACGACCTTCTGCAGGTGGACTCACACAGTCCTTCAGCTATTCCTCCTGTGTTACCTGCTTTCCAGGATGCCTTCTCCTCTGCTTCCATGGCCCCTGACTCCCAGTCTGTTGCACCTAATAAGCCTGACCGATTTTACAAGGTCCTTGAGGACTGTACATTTTTGTTTAAATGTCCTTCAGCAGATCCATTGGTGATTTCATTGACTTCAGACAAACCTCTTTCCTTCCTTCAAATAAGGACAAGAAGAACCTGGAAAGACTAGGCAAAGTCTACACTTCGGCCACCTTGGCATTTACCCTTCGGCCACCTTGGCATTTAGAGCTATTAATTATCAGACACACATGACCAAATTTGCTTTAGACCTTCTCTCCCAATTCTCCCAGGTGATTTCAATTTTACCTGACTCAGACAATAAGACTTTGGCTACATCCTTGCTGGGAGCTTCCTCACAGGTAGTCCGTCACTCCATCAGATGCAGCTATAATGCTGCAGAGGCCTCTGCCAGGGCAGCTACTTGTGGCTCTGTCTTAAGGAGATTCTCCTGGTTAAGACTCCAACCATTACCAGAGGATATTAAGTCCAAGCTTATGAATGCCCTTTTGGACAGTTCCTCTTTATTTGCCCTGCAGTAGCTAGTTTATTTAAATTGCTGCATGAAAAGGGAAATGATGCATGAATTAAAGCGCATCTTTCTTTCACAAGTGCCTGAATTCCAGAGAAATTACTCAGTAAAGACTGCCTTTGTACATAGGTGCTCCTGCCCTCCTCCACCTAAAGCAAAATGGATGGTAGGAGACCTTAACAGTCCAGGGCTGCCCCTGCAACTCCAGTTCAGAAGTGGCCCTTTCCAGACAAGCCTGATTCTCTCTGATTGTCCAAGTCACTCCACTCATATTCTGCTTTCCCAGCACCTCTCTGCCAGTCTGGGAAAGTATAAGTCAAGACTCCTGGGTTCTTTCTGTCATTCAGAAAGAATACTTTCTAGTATGGGATTCCCTGCCTTCCTTCTGGGGCTCTTCCCAACCCCCCAAGGGAACAACTACCCTCCTTTCCAGAGGTACTTTTAAACCTGTGGAAACAAGGAACAGTTCAGGAAGTCCATTGAGGCCAAAAAGGAAGAGGTTTCTACTCCAGAATATTCCTGGTGCCCAGAGGGGGTGGCCCTTGTAGACCCATCTTCGATCTGTTTCATCTCAACACCTTTCTGAAGATGCCAACCTTCTGTATGTTAACTCTTCAAACTCTGTTCCCTCTAATTCTGCCACAAGCCTTTTTAGCATCCCTGGGTATCAAAGATGCATATTTACACATTTCCAGACACCCCAACTGCAGGACGTTTGTGTAAGTTTCTCTGTGGCTTCCTGGCATTTTCAGTTCTCTGCCTTGCCCTTTGGACTTTCTACCACACCAAGGGTATTTACAAAATGCCTAGCTCCTCTGATTGCTTATTGCAAGCTTCAGGGCATGCATGTTTTCCCTTACCTAGATGATGGCGTCTTTATGGTAACATCTCCAGAGATCCTAGAGCAAAACATTCTTTTTGCCAGTTCTCTTTTGCAAAGACTAGATTTCACCATAAACTACAGCAAATCTATTCTCTGCCCCTCTCAAGATCACATCTTCCTGGGGTGCAGGATTCAGACAAACCTCATGAGAGTCTCTCTCCTGTCTCAAAAGGCAATGGACCTCAAGTCCTACTTCAGAAAACTTTTGCCTCTTCACCACATTTCAGCCAGGGAATTCCTCTGGATTTTGAATTTCATGGCATCTACTATCCCAGTGCTCCCTCTGGCAGAACTTCACATAAGGAAACTCCACTGGTTTCTAAAGTCTGTTTGGATGCAGCATTTGCACCATCTAGAATTTCCAATTCCTCTCATTCCCCTGTCTGAAGAGGGAGCTTCAGTGGTGGATTCAGCAAGTGTCTCTCACTCCAGGACTCCCCTTGTACCCCTACCTCCAGTTCAGGAGCTTTTCACAGACACTTCAGATGTAGGATGGGGAGCAGCATTTGGAAACTTAAAAGCTCAAGGGGTGTGGTCCCCCCTCTCAACAAAGGGAACACATCAGTGTAAGGGAAATCAAAAGAATCAGAAGGAAAATCAGTCCTAGGTCTCTTAGACGGGGAAGGGTGGCTTCCTCTGATTAGAGTAATAAAGTCCTCAGCCATTCTTATCATTTGTTTTTTAGGCATAGGGGCCTGACCATGCAGTCTGGGTATCGGTTTTCTAGGCATGGATCGAGTTTTAGGCCTTGAAGAAGAAGATGGTGTTGGTTTAATATGCAAGTCAGTATGCCGGAATACACCCTCAGAAGCCGGTGCCTGCACAGCAGCTCCGGACCCATCCAAGTTAGGGACAGCCACAGGTTCCACAGTCGAAGAAGCATCTCACGGCATACCGGACTCTGAATGGGTCTCAGTAGAGGCCTGCGAATCTGAAGTAGCAGGTATCAGGGGCTGCGAAAGCACCTCACTGAGTACCAGTGAACTGCTTAGGAGAAGCGTCGTTGGCAGCTTTGGACCTATGCGGTCTGTCTCTGTCATTATCTTCAAAACAAAAAGCTGCTAATGTTGCCAATAACTAGTCCCCGAGAATTGCATAAACAGTTATTTATTGAAAACCACAGAAAGTACCAAAAAGGATAAGCGCTTTCGTCACAATGACTTCATCAGAACGTTGTGACAAAAGCGCTTATCCTTTTTGGTACTTTCTGTGGTTTTCAATAAATACTGTTTATGCAATTCTCGGGGACTAGTTATCGGCAACATTAGCAGCTTTTTGTTTTATGGTCGTTGCGCTGTTTTTGGCACCATTTACTTTTTTCTGTCATTATCTTTACATTTTTTCGGAATATCGGTAGTCTGGTGGCTTACCGAAGCCATTTCTGGACAATTGAACAGAGTACCAGAATATTTAGAAGTGTAAATAAACCGACAAGGAATAGTTCGAGGTTTGAATAAGGCACAAAACCGACAGCGAAGTACGTCATGGTCTGGGCCTAAGCAAGGAATGCAGTATGAATGAAAATCTTTATGAGGTATTTGCTTTCCACAAGAAATACAATTGTTAACTTTTACTGACATCGGTTTAGAGCAAGAAAAAGGTTCCCCAATGGGGTACTTAGCTTATTTGAAGACTTCGGTTCTGAAACTCGAAAACGAAAAGTTCAGGAGTCGGCCGTCCGGCACTTGCGAACTGCTTCTGCTTCGGGCACCTTACAGCAAGAAGGACTGATGTAATAGCGTCGGCTGCATGCTTTATACCCCTGATGACCTGACGTCATGGAAGATGAAACAGCAGCCGACGCAAGACCCAAGACTTTGATAATCAGGCCGACTGAGGGCTACTGCAAGCAGATAACCCAAATGTGATTACTGCAACAGTGAATACACTCGAACATCTACATTTATGGTAAGTGTACACAACTGTACTTTCTATCCTGTTTGTGTGAATTGCTCAGTACTGGCTTGGCCTACTCTTCCATGAAGGCCCATATGTCAGCTATTTCTGCTAGTCTGCGGCTACCCCCCCCAGCTAGCAAGTTTGAGACTAAACAATTTCTTAAAGGTGTCTTTCACTTTAGACCTCTCAGGAAACCTATTCCTTCACCCTGGGATCTTAATTTTGTGCTAGAAAAGTTGACTTTTCCCTCTTGTGCCAGCTTCTGGAGCATCCTTGAAACATTCCTCCTGGAAAACTGTGCTTCTCCTAGCTATCACTTCAGATGTATGTCTGAGCTCCAAGCCCTTGTGGCCTCTCACCTCCCTTTTTGGTTTTCCATAAAGACAGTGTGTCCTTGCATACCAACCCTTCTTTTATGCCCAGGGTAGTCAATGAATTGTCACTTAGCCAGTCCATTCAGTTACCTGCTTTCTTCCCTTCCCCACAAAGCCCTAGTGAGGTGTTGCTCCCTATGGATGTGCATAGACAACTTAGATTTTACTTAGACAAGACCAAAGCTATTAGCAGACCAGCTTTTTGTCTGCTATCATCCCAGGGCTCTGGGATTGCCCGTTTCCAAGCAGACTGTTTTCTTCTTGGATTTCTAAGGCGATTTCTTTCTGCTATTTTTAGCATGGTAAAACCCTTGCTTCTTCCGTAAAGGCCCATTCCACTAGGGTTGTAGCCTCATCACGGGTCTTCAAGGGATTGGACACTAGCTCTATTCTCAAAGCAGCTACTTGAACTTCTGTACATACCTTCACTTAACATTATAAATTGGACGGCATTTCTAGGTCCAGAGCAGGATTTGCCAGAGCCATACTCCATGGCTTCCTGGAGAGCTCTACTGCCTCTTCCTTCATCATCTCTTCATGAGCTTTTGTATTCTCCTTCATGTTAGGAATAGTGCAACAGATGAACAGAAGGACATAAAACAGTTGTGTAAAATCTTACCATAACGATAGATGTCCTTCTGTTCTCTGTTGCAGTATTCCAATCCCTCCCTCCTTCCCCCTGGTGGTTCCATTCTTTGGATGATCATACCCTACCTTCCTTAGGCTGGCTTCCTCCTGAAGAATGTCACTTTTATGGCCGACGTACGATAGCAGCCTGCGTGTGATGTACCACACGTCCTATAGTAGTGAAAGACTTGTATACTGGCTGATGTCAGCTCACCTGCAGCGAAGAGCTCCTCGTATATTAAGAATACTGCAACAGAGAAGAGAAGGACATCTATGGTTATGTCAAAATTTTGTGCAACTATTCTGTATCTCAACAGAGACACCAAGCATGTACATATTTTATGAAAAAAAAATACAAGTGGAGTGCATTAAAGATTAAGCAGTTTAGTAACCCAGAAAAGAAGCTGATTGAAACTAAAGTGATAGACCAACAAAGAAGTGAGGAGGTTTGAAGTAGAACCCCACAAACAGTGTCCCCAGTATGATGGTTTATTAAAATGGGTAACATGCTCAAGAAGTGATGGGAGAGTTAAAGCAGTATATAGTTATGAAGGTGGTTCATTAAAACAGTAACACACTCAAGGAAGTGGCAGAGGACCAAAAAACAGTGTGTTAGTAAAGATGTTACAAAAATTTTAGAATAACTATCAGTAGAAGTTTTCCAGAGCCAGGTTATGGTTATGCTGATGAAATGGCAGAAAACACAGGACATGCAAGAAAAATATAGCCAAGAAAAGAGAAATTTAAGAGAAAACACGCTAAATTTAATAAGTGATGCATATAATATACAAGACAGAGGCTGTAGAATGTGAATGAGATGCAGAGTGTCAGAAGGATGGATAATAAAGCAAATACAATAATTGGAGCCATTGAGAGAGATCCATGATATAACAGTACATTATTGTGTGGCCAAAGTAATAAACATGTGTTACGAGGAAAACATAGAGCAGTAAAGGAAAAAAAAATAGAATGTCACCATGGAAACACTAGATCTGATGTTGTCAGTCTTTATTAAACCCTTGACCTGTGGGTTCGGTTCTGAATATCAGAACTGACTCAGCCATTACTACAGCCAGCAAGAATCAAAAACTCTCAAGGTCAAGCCCTACCCAGAATGCTCCTCTCTAAATTACCTTAGATCTTGTTTGCCGCTTCTTGTGACAGATATATCGCCAACTTCCTCTCAAGCTAAGTGTTATTTCTCTGTTGTGTTTTACATTTTCCGATTGTCATAAGGTTATTTTATTTCTTTATATAGTGTTTTGATTCTACAACCGACCTTATTTGTCTGATAACTTTACGTCTCGTCTCCTCTCCATCCTTTTCTTATATACTGTGGTGTATTCTGTGCTACCATTATTGGTAGTCCTTATTTCTTTCCCCTTTTTTTCCTAGTTTAAAAAAAAAAAAAATAGTTGTAATTTTCGTCTTTCCTCCTACACTCGCTGTAGTCTTTCCTACCATTGTACCTTCAGTACTACTTTTTACCAGTGTGTGTGTGTGTGTGTGTGTGTGTGTGTGTGTGTGTGTGTGTGTGTGTGTGTGTGTGTGTGTGTGTGTGTCTGTGTCTGTGAGTGTGTGTGTGTGTGTGTGTCTGTCTGTGTCAAACCGACTGTGGCTGACAAAGGAAGGCACCTCCAGGTTTAAGAAATGTCAGGAGTGTGGCTGTAAAATGCCCAGTTGTGATAGGCACTCCTTTTGTGTTTATTGCCTGGGCCCAGTGCATTTGCAAGAGGATTGTTCAGTTTGTCATGCATTTAATCACTGGGCCCTGGTAGAAAGGAAGAATAAATGATTATTAAAAGGGATGATAAAATCTTTCTTTGAGGAGGCCTTATCTGGTCTTTCTGGCAAAAACAAAATAGATGATGTGATGCTGTCCTATATCGCCCTCATTCTTCACCGTTTGGGTTTGGTTCCGATTCCCGGTTCTGACTCGACCTAATACAAAAGTTAGAGGTCTTCCACTAGCTTGTGGCCGTATCTCTATCCCATCATGCCCTAGGAAAGCTCCCCACATCGGGTGCTTCCATATTGGCTCTGGCTGTGTGGGAACTTCTTTATTAGAATATTTTGTCCTTTGCTTGTTTAAAAAACTTAGCAATTAGAGTTTTATTACATATTAGTTTGTTTAGAGAGTTCATTGTTGTGCTTTCTGCTTCTGGCAGTCATTTTACCGCTAGGCCTTTGATGTCCTTCAAGGATGCATCTGCAGTCCTTACAAATGGGTTGTCCTGTCGTCAGGCAGCCCTTCGTTCGGCCGGATTCCAAAGTCTGGGTCTGGCTTCGGCTGGTGTCGCGCTTCACCCGACGTCATAGCTGCAGTTCTTCGGGTATAAAGGCATCAGCCGACGCCATTTTCCTCAGTCTTTCTTGTCGCATGGCGCCCGAAGCAGAAGCTGTTCGCAAGTGCCGGTCAGTCAGAACCAGAGATTACTACTACCGAATACTACTTCGAAGACTTCTAAAAAGCTAAGTACCCCGTTGGGGACTCTTTCTTGCCTCAGCCGATGTCAGAAAAAGTGAATAACTTTTTAACTTGTGGGAAACAAATACCTCATAAAGATTTCCACTCTTACTGCTTACCTTGTTTAGGCCCAGACCACGATGTAGCAGCTTGTCTAGCCTGTGCTTCCTTTAACCGACGGACGCTTAGACGCCGGTCGGAGTTTGCAGAACAGTTTTTCGGCTCTGATTTTGCTTATATCATGCCGTCGGATCCTCCGACTTCACAAATAACCAAAAAACGCAGGGAAAAGGACCGACACTCACGGTCCGCGGTTTCGGCCGAAACCTCGGTTAAGCCAACCACGAGTGTCTCGGTTTCGGCTGAAACCGAGCAAGCGGTTCTTTCCCCAGCCGAAAACATGCCTTCTACCGAGGCCTCTTCTAACCTGGTGGAATCGGCTTCTGAAATCCAACCTGCAGTTGCGGTTTCTCAGGAATTATCAGACACTATTCCCTTGGATATTTCAACCCCTGCACGTGGAGCTGCTAGGCCTCCTGCAGCCATGTCTATTAAGGCCTTTGCCAGGGCTAAAGCAGCTAAAGCTTCAAAAACGGTGCCTGTCAAGCCCCCCTCTCACAGGCCCAGCACCAGTTCCCATATGCTTTCTTTGGCTGAGGATCTCATTTCTTTAATTCGTGGATCCCAGCCTCATCCAGACAAGACCTCTCATCCACCTCCAGAGAAGAGGCCTAGAGCAGAGCCCCCAGAGCCAGTATCCACAGATGATTCCTCTGATGACTCAGAACATACAGACCCTCCTGAGGCTCCTTATTCTCCTTACGAAGACTCTGATGCTGAAGAGTCCATTCCTTCAGCCTCTCCACCTGAGGAATTTTCCTTTGGGGAAACCTTGCATGCTATGAGGGAACAATTTCAGTGGCAGGGCCAAGATTTCTCAGACTCCAGAAAAGGCTTAGAACCTTTCTACATTTGCCACAGCATAGGCCTTTAGCTATACCTCCAGTTCTTTCTGTTGTAGATGATGCATTTAATGATGCTTGCACTGCTCCTGATTCATTACCTCCGGCCCCTGCTAAGCCCGATAGGTTCTACAGGGTCCCGGACACTCATCACCATTTATACAAGGCTCCTTTTGCAGATCCAGAGACTATCTCCCAGGGCCCTAAAGCTGTAGCAACTACATCTACTAAAACCCTCCCTCTGAAAGGGAATCCAGGTCCTTAGAGCAATGGGGTAAAAAGTTTACACCTCTGCTACTTTGTCAGCTAGGGCTTTGAACTGCCAATTTCATATGATTCAATATCAAGAGTTTATGCTAGACCAGTTAACTAAAAAGCTGTCCTCTGAAGAATCTTTAGATAAGAAATATGTTCAGGAAATGGTACATAACATACAGCAGGTTAGTAACCATTCCTTAAAATGCGGCTATGATGCACTGGAGGCTTCCTTTAGATCAGCCATGACTGGCACAGTTATCAGGAGACATGCATGGTTGAAAGAGCAGGCATTACCAGACCATGTCAAATCAAAGCTTTTAGATGCTCCCATGGACAAAGTCAATTTATTTGGTTCCCCTGCACAGCAGGTACTAAAAAAGATGGAAGAGAAGGCGAAATCTGTACAAACAGTGAAATATTTCTTACAGGTTCAACCTCCAAGGTTTAGCAGGAACTGGCCCTCCAAGAATTGGTCCTTTCCGGACTCCTCTAAGACACAGAGAGGCAGGAATAGGCGCTCAAGAGGCAGAAACCAATCCAGGGGTGCCTACAGGGGACGCCAGTGGCAAGGTAACAACCAGCGAGGCACAGACGCAGCCACCACCACTACAACAACACAATCACAGTGACTTGGCTGTGACACCGCCTACCAGGGAACAACTGGAAGCACCCTTAGGCGGAAAGCTAACATTATTTTCAAAAAACTGGCATTGCATCACAAGGGAAAATGGATTTTGCAAACTATAGACCAAGGTTACAGGTTCCATTTCCATACTCTACCAGCAAAGAGAGGAATGCCAAACCTACCACCTACTCAAAGGGCAGAAGCTCTAAAGCAAATATCTCAATTATTAAGAATGAGAGCTGTGGAAAAGGTACCATCTATGGAACAAGGAAAGGGATTTTACTCCAGACTCTTCCTGGTACCAAGAAAAGAGAGCAAATGGAGGCCTATTCTCGACCTGTCTGCTTTAAACACATTCCTCATTGTTCCAAAATTCAAAATGCTGATCCTACAGCAGCTTCTTCCCATGCTGGGCAAGGAGTCTTGGCTAGTAACTCTAGATCTCAAGGAGGCATACCTGCACGTCCCCATACGACCAAATTGCAGAAGATACCTCAGATTTCTTGCAGGATCAGAGCATTATCAATTCTCAGCATTGCCCTTTGGCTTATCTACTGCGCCCAGAGTGTTCACGAAATGCCTGGCATCAGTAATTGCTCATTGCAGACTTCAGGGAATCCAAATTTACCCTACCTGGACGACTGCCTGATACAAGCGGACAACAAAAGCAAGCTAACAGAAGACTTACAAAGAGTCATTTACCTGCTGCAAGCACTGGGATATACAGTCAATATAAAAAGTCAAGGCTGATTCCATCCCAAAGAATAACCTTTCTGGGTGCAGAGCTGGACACATCAAAACAAATGGCATTCCTAACTGCAGAAAAGAAAGAGCAACTACCTCTCTACTTCTTGGCATTAACAAAGCAGAACCATCTAACTGCAAGGAAAGTACTGCAAGCCCTAGGCTTCATGGCATCCTGCATAATTCTGGTCCCTCATGCCAGGCTGCATATGAGAAAGCTTCAGTGGTACCTAAAGAATTTGTGGTCTCAACACAAGCACAGCCTAGAAACCAAAATTCCAATAATCCCATGCCTGAAGCAAGAGTTCCTATGGTGGGCTCAGGCCTGTCAATCATACACAGGATTGCCCTTCTGCAACAGTCAACCAAGCCAAACCATCACGACAGATGCATCAGACCTCGGTTGGGGGGCACACATGCTGGACAAGTGCATACAAGGCTTATGGACTCAAGACCAGCTGCGCCTGCACATAAATCTAAAGGAAATGCTGGCAGTAAAATTGGCAATCCAGTCATTCAGACCATTTCTCCAAGAAGGTCAGTTGATGATAAGGACAGACAACACCACAGTTATGTGGTACATCAACAAACAGGGAGGCACACATTCATACCCTCTATGCCGGCTGGCACTGGACCTATGGGATGTGGCTCTGAGCTACAACATTCAGTTACAAGCAATTTTGTACCGGAAAAGAAAACATTCTAGCAGACATACTAAGCAGATCTACCACGGATGCCGACGAATGGATGCTGCATCCGTACATCTTCAAAGCCATCACAAGAGAATGGGGATTACCACAAATAGACTTATTTGCATCCCCACTCAATCACCAGCTAAAGAGATTCTGCACAAGGACGTACCACCCACTTGCTTGGAAGGTGGACTCCTATCTTTCAGTTGGAAGAACCTGACAGCATACGCATTCCCACCACTTCCTTTGATGCACAAGGTGCTTTTGAAGATCAAAGAGGAACGTCCGAGGATCATTCTGATAGCTCCAGACTGGCCAAGGCAACATTGGTACCCATTGCTGAGGAGCATGTCTCAGGAACAAATATGGGCACTACCTCTGATCCCATTGCTGTTAACACAGAACAACTACAACATCCTGCATCCAAACCTGAAAACTCTGCAGCTAACTGCCTGGAACATTACATAAGAACAATTAACCCAAATTTATCCCAAAGGGTTAAAGACATAATCCTTGAGGCTCGTAGACCTTCAACAAGAAAGAATTATGCAGCAAAATGGAAAAGATATCTCATTTGGAGTACTGCAAAGGGAGAAGATGTGGCACTGGTAAACATAGCCAACATCCTGGAGTATTTGGCAGAGCTCTTCCATACAGGCCTGTCCTATTCTTCCATCAAGATACATGCATCAGCCATTTCAGCAGAATACAGCTTGGATCCTCCTGTCTTCTCACATCCTCTGCTCAGGCAGTTTCTGAGAGGAATTAAAAATGTAAAACCTCCCAGGAAACCACCATTGCCAGCATGGGACTTAAACTTTGTGCTAGAAAAATTGACACTTCCTCCTTTCGAACCAGCAGCAACAGCAGAATTACAATACTTATCCTGGAAGACTGTTTTCCTGCTGGCAATCACCTCAGCAAGAAGGGTCTCTGAACTACAGGCATTAATGGCAGTGCAACCCTTCCTGATCTTCCATCAAGATAGAGTGTCCATGAGAACAAATCCTACATTTATGCCTAAGGTGGTATCCAGAGTGTCTTTAAATCAGGCTATCCACCTACCTACATTCTTCCCCAACCCTCAGAACAGGGGAGAAAGACTGTTGCATACCTTGGATGTACATAGACAATTACGCTACTACCTGGACAGGACCAAGTCCAATAGAAAAACTGACCAGCTTCTGGTAGCATATGCAACAGGAAAGGAAGGAAAACCAATTTCAAAGCAGACAATCTCCAAATGGATAGGAAATTGCATTAGATTTTGTTACTCCTACCATGGAAAGAAAACTCCAGAGAACATCAGGCCTCACTCCACAAGGGCTACAGCCACTACCACAGCCTTCTTACGAGGAGTGGCTACCAAGGACATTATAGAGGCTGCTATTTGGACCTCCGTGCATACATTTGCCAAGCATTACAATTTACCTTTATACTCTAGATCCCGGGCAGGTTTTGCCACTGCTGTTTTGCAAGGGATCTTAACTACACCATAATCTTTCCTTTTTTCCTCCTCCCCTAGTTTAACTATGGTATTCTACCCATTTGTAAGGACTGCAGATGCATCCTTGAAGGACATAGTACAGTTTTGTACCTACCATAAATGTAGATGTCCGATAGGAATGCATCTGCAGTCAGGATTACCCACCCATCTTCCCCTCTGTGGTACTCCTAGGGTATTTGCCATCCTTCAGCTAGCTTGGGGGGATCTATTATGGTGTATTTGTTTGTATATATGTACATACATGCTTATTTTATGTGTTTGCTCTCTACTATTTGGAAACATTGGCATTTATCCAAATTTAGCCATCCAAGAGGGCACCTGGCATCTGGGGCAAGAAACACTGAGGAAAATGGCGTCGGCTGATGCCTTTATACCCGAAGAACTGCAGCTATGACGTCGGGTGAAGCGCGACACCAGCCGAAGCCAGACCCAGACTTTGGAATCCGGCCGACCGAAGGACTGCCTGACGACAGGACAACCCATTTGTAAGGACTGCAGATGCATTCCTATCGGACATCTACATTTATGGTAGGTACAAAACTGTACTTTCCCTTCCCTATCCCGGCTTAAATTCTCTCTCTTTTCAAGCCTGTTTTAGTTAGAAGGCTTCCTTTTGCTATATTTTATTAACATGCAAGCTTGTTTATGTTTTAAGTGACTTGTTAAGTGAATTATTGCCTCATATTATTTCCTGTTCTAATTTAAAGCATCAGCTCATTTGAATTTGAGAGCTAACTTTGTTTCTTCCCTTTCCCTTATCACTAGGTAGCTTCATTTAAGTTAGAGAACTGCCACCGCTTCCCTTTTTTTACTGCTGTAATTTTTAAGGTTGGTTGTTCCTGTTTTAAAAAAAAAGTGTGTGTGTGTGTGTGTGTGTGTGTGTGTGTGTGTGTGTGTGTGTGTGTGTGTGTGTGTGTATATATATATATATATATATATATATATATATATATATATATAAAATGGTGATAACATTAGATGTTAAGTTGTCAATCTCGCCTTCATTCTTGCTGGATGGGTTCGGAGCCGAACCTTGGCTCGACTCGGCCACTACTAAAGCTCGAGAGCTAATTTTACCGGCTCGAGGCAACCCTATATCCCATGATGCTAGGCAGTAACTCCCCAGATCTCATTTGCCGCTTTCGCTAGCGGGGTGCTTTTTTACCGGCTCCTGGTAAGTGTTAGATTTTTTTCAAAATTGCTCTCTTTCTACTTAGCCTTCCCACGTTTTTTTCATAGTATAGCTTAGTCTAACGGTTAAACTAAAAATTTTTTCCCCATTAGTGTTATTTTTTTCCCTTATCCCAATTATTCTTCCCTTCCACTAGGTTAGGCCTTAGGCCCTGCTCCTTTCCTAGTCTTCTCACAGGGATTTTGTGCTGTGGGTGTGGTCTGTGTGTGTACCCCGGTATCCCTGTCTGTTTGGTGTGTGTGTGTGTGTGTGTGTGTGTGTGTGTGTGTTGTTTAAATTTGACTTTACTTCGACAGCATTATGTCGAAGGATACAAAGGTCTCAGGCTTCAAGAAGTGTCACTCATGCTGTCAGAAGATGTCTCTGACAGACGGTCACACTTCTTGCGTTTACTGCCTGGGACCCCTGCACCTGCAGGACTCTTGTTCTGTGTGCCATGCGTTCAGTCCAAGAGTCCTGCAGGAGTGCAGGAATAAATTAATCTTAAGGGGCTTACTGAAGCCCGAGGGTTCCCCGGCTAAGTCCTTGCCGGGGAAGCCCTCGAAGTCAACCAAACCGTCTGCTCCGAGTTCTAAGCCTTCGGCTGGTGGCTCACCATCTGCCGCTCGATCGGCTCCGGCTGGAGCTGATACGTCAGCATCGCAGCTTCTTGCATTGGCTCCACTCGGAGCCAATACCTCTGAGACTCAACTTCCACAGTCGGCTCCGGCTGGAGCCGATGCGTCTACAGCTCCATCGGCTCCACCCATCTCGATACCCTCTACACGAAAGAGGTCCAGATCCCCATCGTTGGAATCCATCCACTCTGCTCCGAGGTCACCCTTGCTCTCGGAGCGGAGCCATCGGAGCCGTTCTTCTCGGTCGTCCAGGCTTTCCGACCATGACCTTTAGAGAGCGGTCAGTAGACTCTTAAAGTCTCAGGCACTGGCCCAAATGCTTCACAGCCCGTCTCATCAGACAGCGGCTATATCAGCTCCACCTGCTATTCCTCCTTCGACTCTCCACCAGGGTTCGGAGCCGGAGCTCCTCGGAGCCATGACCGTTGCGGTGTCGGAGCCAATACCTCCCCCTTTGGCTCCGTCGTCCTCTGCTCCGATTTCCTCCATGGTGCCTTCATTGGAGGGTTCCGGGCGCCTGAACTCTCTCGCCGGCTCCGAGGGGGGCGAGTGGCATCGGACCCTTGTCCAACCCTATTCTCCCTCTCGGAGCGTCGGCGCTGGTGAGCTTGGCCCTGACATCGGCTTCGGAGCCGTCCCTATCGGTGCGGCCCGGGGTTCCTAGTTCTTCAGAGCGGGAGCCCTCTGACCTGCCTGATAGAGGAGCCTTCGAAGTGATGAGGAGCGTACTAGCCCCAGTGCCTGGTCAACGGTCAGCTCCATCAGCTCCTCCCACTACAGTGCCTGCTGGCGTCTCTTACCACTCTCTTGCTCCCGGACCCAGAGATCCAACGCCTCAGGTTTCCCCACTGGGAATTTCTTCCTCTTCCGAGGCTTCTCCTGACCCATCAGGTGAACCTGCGCTCAAGAGGACATGTAAGAGGAAGCATGTGGACCCCCCTGAGTCCATTACATCGGATACCGACTTGGATGAGTCGGAAGGATCCCCAAGGTCCCCCTCTGAGGATGTCTCTTTCCCAGACATCCTTGAAATCCTTAAACAGAGGGGGAACTGGTCTACCCTTAATCCTTTCGAGGACGAGTCGGTTTACCTGGAAGCATTTGGTTCTCGACCCTCCACCTCCTGGGTGTCTCCACTCTTCGACCCCCTTATGGAAGTGGTGGCACAGAAGGGGTGGACGGCCCCTGATTCGGTGGAACCCACCCCACGGAGGCCTTCCAAATTTATAACAGCTCCATCTGATAAACAATTTTTAAGCAAAGGTGTCCCGGTTGATGCCATGGTGGTGGCTGCAGCCACCAAGAAGGAACTAGCCGATCCTTCAGTGCCTATCCATCCTCCTAACAAGGAATCTAGGACTATGGATAGGTACGGTAAGCGAATGTTTTCATCAGCGACCTTTGCCATGCAGTCGCTGAATTATTTGTGTCACTTCACCCACCTTTAGAGAGATGTTCTCAAAGAGCTGGTAGGTTTTACAGGATCTGTCAGCTGCTGGGTCCCAAGACAAAATTAACTCACAGCTAGGAACCCTAAACTCCATTGTTAACTCCTCCATGCTCATTTCCTATGCAGCCGATGGAGTGAGTAGGGCCGCAGGCACAGGTGTGGCCTTAAGGCGTTACGCCTGGATGCGGCTTTGCAATTTTGCGGATCCCTTCAAGGCATCCTTCACTAACTCCCCTTTTGATGGCTCGGCATTGTTCGGGCCTCAAGTGAAAGAGACCTTGACCAGATGCGAGCAAAATGGCAAAATTCTTTCTGCCGTAGGAGTCCATTTCTCCACCCCTTCTAGACCATACCCTAAGGGTCAAAAGGGTGGAAAAATGTGGTTCCGCAAATCTCAAGGAGTCACGCCTGACGCAAGAGGTCAGTTTCCCCCTAGAGGCAGAAGGGGTAACAACAGCAGACGCCGCCCAAGAGGCAGAGGGGGTCCGCAGAATCAGGGTAGCAGAGAGCCTCTCTCTGACAAACCCTTCCAGCATCCCTGAGGTATTGCCCGACTGTCCACCTTCGGAGGCAGTCGGGGGAAGATTGTCACTGTACCCACAAGCCTGGCTCTCCCTTACTCAAGACAAATGGGTACAGTCGATCATATTCAAAAATTCCCTTTATCCAAACCCCAACTCAGAGAAAGGGGCCCCTTCCAGACTTTCCACCCAGTGTGAGGGAACAAGCAGGGCTGGAAATGTCAAAACTGCTAACAAAGAGAGACATCCAACCAGTCCCAGCAGACCAACTAGGATCCGGAGTCTGCTCATAGTTCTTTTTGGCACCAAAAAAAACAGGGGACTGGAGGCCAATATTGGATCTCAGCAAACTAAACAAGTTTGTAAAAAAAAAAACAAAATTCCGGATGGTCACGCTACAGTCCATTCTACCTCTTTTGAGCAAGGACAATTGGATGTGCTCAGTAGACCTTCAGGATGCGTACTATCACATAAAAATTCACAGGCGATCCAGAAGGTTTCTCCGCTTTCGGCTGGGGGCCAGTCATTACCAATTCAGAGCCCTGCCCTGTGGTCTCACTACAGCCCCCAGAGTGTTCACCAAATGTATGGCAGCGGTTACAGCTCACCTGAGACGTCAAGGATTCCAGGTGTTTCCATATCTAGACGACTGGCTCCTCACTGCCACCACCAGGCGTCAACGTCTTCAGGCCAGGGATTACACCATTCACATTTGCAAGGAGCGAATTTCCATAAATTTTGAAAAGTCTGCTTTGTCGCCTTGTCAGTCTATTACCTTTATAGGCGCCAACTTGAACACCGTGCAGCTCTCAGCAAGGCTAATAGAGCAAAGGGTCTTAGATATTCAAAATCATGTCCATCTCCTTCATCAGATCAACAAAATTCAGGCCAGGTATGTTCTGCAAGTATTAGGTCTCATGGCGGCTGCCGTCACACTCCTTCCTCTCGCCCGTTTTCACATGAGTCTCCTTCAGTGGATGCTTTTCGCCCAGTGGTCTTTCCAACAACTCCCTATGACTCACAAGATCATGATAACTCCAGCTTGCAAAAATCATCTGTCTTGGTGGATGGTGTCCCATCAAGTCCACCAAGGCAGACCCTTTATCCCCCCCTCCCCGGTCACCACGGTCACATCAGACGCCTCCCTGATCGGGTGGGGGGGGGGCATTTTCAGGGCAGGACAGTCCATGGCACATGGCAACCCTTCAAATGCCACCTGCACATAAATGTCCTGGAGATGAGAGCAGTGCTTTTGACGTTGCAAGCCCTCCATGACTCTAATCCCCTGGGGACTATTACAATCCAAACGGACAAAATGTCCGTAGTGTGGTATATCAACAAGCAGGGTGGAACCAAGTCCTATCCCCTGTGTCGAGAAGCACTCAGACTTTGGCAATGGGCGATCTCTTCTCAGCGGTTTCTGATAGCAACGCATATCCCCAGGAAGTCCAACATCATAGCGGACAGGTTGAACAGAGCTGTTCTCATGCCACACGAGTGGTCTCTCAAACAATCTGTGACAGAAGAGATTTTTCAGAAGTGGGGCCTTCCTTGCTGCGATCTTTTTGCTACACCTCAAAAAAGCAAATGCCCTGACTTCCTCACCCTCTTCCCCCTTCCATGCCATCCTCCCAGAGACGCTCTAGTCCACGATTGGCCTCAGGGACTTCTTTACGCCTTTCCCCCCTTTCCGTTAATAACACAAGTTATTCAGAAAGCAACCGCCTTGAGAGCAAAGATGATTCTCATTGCCCGTTACTTGACATCGACAGATATGGTTTCCGTTCCTACATCGTTATCTCTTGGAGCAGCCTTGGCATCTGGATCCAGTGCCAGATCTTTTGACCCATCCGTCGGGGCAGGTGCACCAATCCCTCCATTCTCTCAACCTCACTGCTTGGCTGCTCCTCTTCCATCCCTAGCCAGGCTTCCTATGATTTCAAATCCCATCCGGGATATTATAGTAGCTTCCCTTAAATCTTCCACCAGAAGGATCTACGCTAGTAAATGGCAACATTTTTCCTTCTGGGCAAAGGCTAGCAATATAGATCCTTTCACTGCCCCAATTCACTCGGTCTTGGATTTCCTAGCTGAAATTTTTCATTCAGGATCTTCTTCTTCCACAGTGAAAGTTCAGCTGGCAGCCATTTCAAATTTTCACATAGGCCTGTCGGATGGCAACCTCATGTCCCATAGGCTGTGCAAAGCGTTCCTTAGAGGTATCTTTTTACTCAAGCCCCCTATCAAAGATCCTCCGCCACAGTGGGATCTAAACTTAGTTTTATCATCTTTGATTCTACCTCCCTTTGAACCTGCAGCTTCCTGTTCACTGAAATTACTTTCCTGGAAAACACTCTTCCTAGTCGCTATTACATCAGCTAGGAGAGTATCTGAACCTCATGCCCTATGCATTCGTCCTCCTTATTTAGTTTTTCACAAAGACAGAGTTTCTCCAAGAACTAACCCCTTTTTTGTACCCAAGGTGGCTTCGCAGACAGATTTAAATCAATCAATTGACCTTCCAGTTTTCTTCCCAAATTATTCAAACAGGGCGGAGCAAAAACTACATTGTCTGGACATTCATCGCCAGCTCCGATACTATTTGGACAGAACTAAACAAATCAGGAAATCTGATCAACTCTTTTTATCTTATGCAGAGAATAAGAAAGGCCTTCCAGTATCCAAGGTAACCCTGTCTAGGTGGCTGTCTTCTGTGATCACTTGTATTTATAATCTCAGAGGTAAACAATTGCCTTCTAGGCCAAGAGCCCATTCAACCAGAGCACTAGCAACATCAACAGCCTTTCAAGCTAGACTACCGATAGACACTATTTGTGCGGCAGCCACATGGGCCTCTCCTCATACCTTTGTCTCGCATTACAAATTGGACATGGCCTCCAGAAACAAGGCAAATTTTGGTTCCACCGTTCTCAAGAGCCTGTTCCAATGAGCCACCCAGGATGAAGGTGCTAGGGACGTGGTCCCATCCAGCAAGAATGAAGGCGAGATTGACAACTTAACATTGAGAAGTTATGTACCTACCTTAACGTTCCATGTTAGTTGTCTTCTCTCACCTTCTTTCTTGCGTCCCACCCACCATCCCCCTAGCCTGGACAGACCGAAAAGATCTTCCCTTCTTTGAAGGGTCCTTATATTCCTTTTTCACCATCTAGGTGGTCCTAGGGTAGCTATAGCGTAGATAGCCACCTTTGGGGGTTTATCTTCCTTCCTCCTCCTTTCCAGTTGGAGGACTATTTGGTCTATGCTGGGTTTTCAGCTTCCAAACGAGATCTGGGGAGTTGCCGCCTAGCATCATGGGATATAGGGTTGCCTCGAGCCAGTAAAATTAGCTCTCGAGCTTTAGTAGTGGCCGAGTCGGAGCCGAGGTTCGGCTCTGAACCCATCCAGCAAGAAAGAAGGCGAGAGAAGACAACTAACATGGAACGTTATGGTAGGTACATGACTTCTCATTTTTTCTTCGCTATACTGTTAAGATGTTGTTATTCTGGTCATATTTGTGATTGACTGTGGATATGTCTAAGGAACACAAGGAAACTAAACCCTCTGGATTCAAGAATTGTAGCCAGAAGATGTCTATAACTGATGGTCACACTATTTGTGTATACTGCCTTGGAGCAGTGCATCTTCAAGAGTCCTGTGCCATTTGTCACTCCTTCAGTTCGAGAGTGCTGCTTGAGAGAAAAAAAACAAACTCGTAGTGAGAGGTTTACTGAAGTTCCCCTTCACTGAAGCACTTGAAGAAGGTCAGGGCACTTCAGAATTGGTCAAGTCTCCTTCCTCAAGGTCTGACAAGTCTGGAAAGAGGTTATTTCCTTCTGGTCAATCGGAGCCAGCAAAAAAATTGACAATAGTGGTATCTCTGGATCCGAAGACTACTGGGCATGGAAGATGTCCATCAGCTCCTTTTGTGTCAGTGCCGATGGAGTTTGAATTATGGAGTCGATCCCTGGAATTGGATTCGGTTTCTCCTACTTTAAGATCTCCTCTACTGCAACCAGTCAGTTCTCCTGCCCCCTCCTCTCGGTCCTCCAACAGTCTTTCCAATGATGATGATGTGGATTGGGTGGTGCGGAGACCTTTAAGGACACCGGCACTGGCTAAACTGCTTTTGGCTCCAATCTAGAGGGATTTGGAACTGACTAAGCCTTCCCCTTCGACATCATGTCCTCCTCCGGGCCGACCTGGGACCTTGGAGCCTGAATGTCTGGAACTGGTTGTAGTGGAACAGTTGGTGCCAAGACCTATCCTGGGATCTTCGAGCCCAATGTCTGCTCCAACAACCTTGGTTCCGTCTGAACTCGAGTCTAGGAGTTGACTCTTTCCGGTCGGGTCTGGGGATGAGAGTCTGATCAAATGGTTCTCGGATCCGAACTTGCCTCTCTGAGCTTCAGCGCCTGTGAGCTCGGCTTCTACATCGGCCTCGGAGCCTACCCTCTTGGTTCCGGGGATGCCTTCTGGTTCTTCGGAGCAGGAGGTTTCCTCCGATCAGGGGTGAGGGGCTTTTGAGGTGATGAGAGTGCTGTCTCCACAGACAGCTCCACTCTCAGGTCCTGACATTCTCCCCCCCTTAAAGCACAGGCGTCTTTCTCGGCACCACACCTTCCACAGACACATGGAGACGCTAGGCCTCAGGATGCCCCATTGGGTGAACCCGTCTCTGCCGAAAACTCTCCAGAATACCCTTCTGAAGAGGTCCCTCGTCATTCACTTCTGTTACAGACCTTGATGAGTCAGAAGGGTCCCCACGGTCGCCCTCTGAGGATGTCTCCTATGCAGACATCCTGGAAATTCTTAGAGAGGTGGTTGGAAGTCCATCAACCCTTCTAAGGAGTCTGTATACCTGAAAGCCTTTGGGTCTCACTCTTCCACCTCTTGAGTGTTTCTGCCTTTTGACGAGCTCATGGAATTACTTAGTTGAAAGGTGTGAGAGTCTCCAGACGCAGTGGAACCTGTTCCTCTGAGGCCAAGCAAGTTTATTACTGCACCATCAGACAAAGATTTCCTTTCCAAGGGTGTTCCAGTAGATGCTGTGGTGGTGGCAGCGGCAGCCACCAAAAAGGAATTTTGAGACATCTCTTCTGTCCATCTGCCGAACAAGGAGTCTTGTACGATGGACAGATATGGAAAGTGCACGTTGTCTTCAGCGACTTTTGCACTCAGATCACTGAATTATCTGACGCACTTTACTAGGCTACAAAGAGATCCCCTGAAGGAGCTAGGAGATGCTCTACAAGGTTCAGTAGCTACTGGGGTATCGTTTCCTCTCAGCACGCCACCTTAAACTCTGTGGTTAACTCCTCCATGAGGCTCATTTCTTATGCAGCAGATGAAGCGAGTGGAGCAGCGGGTTCAGGAATTTCCCTAAGGAGACATTCCTGGATGAGCTTGTGTGACTTTGCGGAACCCTTTAAATCTTCCTTTAACTCCCCCTTCAATGGCTTATCCTTATTCGGGCCGAAAGTCAAGGACGCAGTAACCAGGTGTGAGAAAGAAGGAAAGAGTCTCTGCCATAGGAGTCCATTTTTCCCTATCTTCTAGACCTTAAAAGGAGGAAAAATGTGGTTCTGAAAATCCCAGAGCCTTTCAAGACGCACATGGTGATTCTTCCCCCAGGGGCAGAGGGGGAAGTAGTAATGGAAAACGCTATTCACACAGCAGAGGGGGTCTGCAAAATTAGGGCGACAAGGAATCATTCCTTGGCAAGCCTTTTCAGTAATCCTGAAAGGAGACCCGTCTTTCCCTCTCTAGAGGCAGTTGGCAGTTGGGGGTCACTTATCTTTGTAGCCAGAAGCCTGGCTAGAGATAACAAAAGACAAATGGGTACAAAGTATCATATCTAGAGGCTACTTTATACCCTTTTCCTTCCTCATCCAAAACTTAAAGAATATCCCGCATGTTCCACCCTGTCAAAGGGAGCAGGCAACTCTAGAAATTTAAAAGTTGCTAGACAAGAGTCATCCCAATAGTCCCCGCAGACCAAATAGTATCCTGAACTTACTCAAGGTTCATTTTAGTGCCAAAGAGAACAGGGGACTGAAGACTCATACTGGATCTCAGCAGATTAAACAAATCCAGTAAGAAAAACAAAGTTCAGATGGTAACACTGCAGTCAATATTCCCTTTTCTGGGAAAAGATGATTGGATGAGCTGTATAGGCTGTCAGGATGCGTACTACCACATAAAAATGGACAGGCCATCCAAGAGCCATCTGCGCTTTCGGCGGGGAGCCAGTCACTACCACTTTCGGGCTCTGCCCTTTGGTCTCACTACAGTCCCCTGAGTGTTCAAGTGCATGGCAGTGGTCACGACTCACTTGAGATGTCTAGGATTCTGACTGTTTCTGTATCTAGACAACTGGCTCCTAACCTCCACCACTAAGCATCTACTAGAAAAGCAAGAGACATCACATTACATCTCTGCTGTCATCTAAGAGTCATGATAAATTATGAAAAATCTGCCTTGTTGCCATCTCAGTGTATTGTTTTTATAGGAGCAGATCTAGATACAACACAAATGATGGCAAAACTTCCCCCAGAAAGAGTCCAAATACTTCAACATCAGGTCTTAAACCTTCTTTCCAGGAGAAAAGTACAGGCAAGAACAGTACTCAAAGTCTTGGGAACTATGGCAACAGCAATAAACTTAGTTCCATTAGCACGCCTGCACATGAGGATTCTACAGTGGCTACTGTTCACTCAGTGGTCCTTAAAAGAGCTTCCCATGTCTCACCAAATGTCTATAACAGAATCTTGCAAGAAGGACCTTCGCTGGTGGCTTCACTCCACTCAAGTGACATCAGGTCGACCCTTTGTTCTTCCACATCCATTAACTACAGTAACCACGGATGCTTACCAGATTGGGGGGTGGGCATTAACTGGGAAGAACAGCCCAAGGCACCTGACAGGATCACGAGGCCCATTTGCACATCAGTGTCCTAGAGATGAGAGCGGTGCTTTTAGCGTTGCAAGCATTTCAGAACTCTTCCACTGAGAACTGTTGCAATACAGACATACAACATATTTGTTTGGTACATAAACAAGGAGGAACCAGGTCCTACCCCCTATGTTGAGAGGCCCTGAGAGTATGGCAGTGGACAACCTCCTTTCTGATAGCAGAGCACATCCCAGGGAAAATCAGCAGAGTGATTTCTGATGCCTCACGAGTGGTCTCTAAAACAGGAAGTAGCGGAGATGATTTTCCGCAAATGGGGCCAGCCTTGTGGCGACCTTTTTGCATCATCCATAAATGCCAAATGCAGACACTTTTGTGCCCTAATCCCCCCTCCGGGGAAGTCACCAAGTGATACATTTGTACACTATTGGCCCACAGGTCTCCTATACGCCTTCTCTCCCTTTCCGTTAATACCCAAAGTTCTTCAGAAAGCATGCTCATTGGGAAGGAACTTGATACTTGTCGCTCCATACGGGCCTCTTCAAATCTGGTTCCCCTTCCTTTGGCCTCATCTCCAGGAGGAGCCATGGGTTCTGGACCCAGTTCTGGACTTTCTCACTCATGCGTCAGGGATGCTCCATCCCTCTCTTCAAACCCACAAATTGACAGCTTGGCTGCTTTGATTCCAAACATAGCCAGGCTCCCCTAATCTGTCTTTATCTGTGAAACATATCTTGATCTCATCTCATAAGGCTTCAGCGAGGAAATTATGTATGAGCAAATGGAAAAAATTTTCTTCCTGAGCAGTAAATAACCACTTTGGTCCTTCTTCTGCACCTATAGTGTCCATTCTTGAATTTTTGACAAAGCTATTTAATGAAGGCACAGCTGCAGCCACTATTCGAGTTCAGTTAGCAATGATATCTAATTTTCACATAAATGAATCAGGCCCAAATCTGATGTTAGACAGACTATGCAAAGCTTTTCTGAAGGGCACTATTTTATTAAGACCACCCATTAAGACTCCTCCAGCGCCACAAGACCTAAAATATGTTTTATCACATTTGATCCCCCCCCCCCCCCACCTTGAACCTGCATCATCCTGTGATCTAAATTTTTTGACATGGAAATCAATTTTCTTGATTGCCATCACTTCTACTAGAAGAGTTTTGGAGCTGCAAGCATTATCGCTAAAGCTCCCTACATGCTTTTCCACAAAGACAGAGTATCCCTTTGAACAAACCCATCTTTCTTACCAAAAGTGTGCTGCGAGTCTAATTAGAATCAATCCATAGAACTACCAGTCTTTTTCCCCACCTATGGCAACAAGGCAGAATATATGCTACACCAACTAGATGTGCATAGGTAATTATGTTTCTTCTTGCATAGGACAAAGGACTTTTGAAAATCTGACCAATTATTTGTTTCATTCTCAGACTCTAAGAGAGGTACTCCTGTATCTAAAGTCACACTTTCAAAATGGCTTTCAGATTGTATTACTTTTACATACAAATCTCACAACAAAGATCTTGCCTTTAAAGTCAAAGATCATTCTACAAGAGCCATAACATCCTCTTCAGCGTTTCGAGCAAGACTATCAATTGACACTATGTGTGCTGCAACTACATGAGCAAGGCCGCATACCTTTATCACTCATTACAAAGTGGATTTGGCCTCCAGGAACAGGATTTAATTTGGGTCCACTATTCTGAAGAATATTCTCCTGTGATCCACCCAAGAAACATGGTGCTAGGGACGCTGTCCCGACCAGTGAAGAATGAAGGCGAGATAGAACAACGTCACATAAAGAAGTTATGTACTCAACAATAACGTTCCATGTGTGTTGTCCATTTAGCCTTCATTCTTACATTCCACCCTCCTTCCCCCAGCTTTTGGCTCCTGGAGGACAGAGAGGTCACAATTGGAAACATATGTTCTTCAACCTTCTTCATTGCTGTACAAGTTAGATTAGTTTTCTTGTTACCTATGGTTATATCCGCAAACAAGATCCGGAAATCTTTCCTAGGGTATAATGGGATAGGAATACAGCCACAACCTAGTGGAAGACCTCGAGCTTTTGTATTAAGCCAAGTCAGAACAGAGGATCGGTTCTAAACCCAACCAGTGAAGAATGAAGGTGAGATGGGCAACACACATGGAATGTTATGGTGAGTACATAACTTCTTTTTTCTTCCCCTTACTTGTCTTCATCATCTTTTAAACTTGACAAACCAAAAAAGAGGAGTCGATCTGTGCCAACTTCTCCCTTGGCACTGACTAACAACCTAGATCTTCGGTTTCCTCTATTACTGTGGAATCAACAGATGTTCTTCATGTTTCACTGTTGCAGTCATTACACTTGGGTTATCCTGCTGGCAGGCTACCCACAGTCGGCCTGAATTCCAAAGTGTAGGTCCGGCGTCGGTTGCTGTCGCCTCTTCCCTGACGTCAGTGCGCCGGGGGTATAAAAGATGCAGCCGACGCCATTTTCTTCAGTCTTTCTTGCCGCGCGGTGCCCGAAGCATAAGCAGTTCGCAAGTGCCGGTCGGCCGACTCCTGAGATTTTCGTGTTCGAATTTCAGATCCGAAGTCTTCATTTAAAGCTAAGTATCCCGTTGGGGAAACTTTTTTTTTGCTCCAGACCGATGTCAGAAAAAGTTAATAATTGTATTTCTTGTGGGAAGCAAATACCTCATAAGGACTTTCATTCTTACTGTATTCCTTGCGTAGGCCCTGACCACAACATTGCTAGTTGTCGGTTTTGTGCTAGATTTAACCAACGCACTATTAAGCATTGGTACGATTTTGCATTGCACTATTTTGGCAGAAGAATTAATTATACAATGTCGTCGAATAGCCTTCCGCCTACCGGAATTCACAAGAAACGCAAAGAAAAAGAAAAAGACAGGCATCCATGGTCCAAAACCGACGGCGAGGCTTCTTCTAAGCCAGTCACCGGTTCTCAATGAGGCACCTTCGCAGCCTCTGACGCCCACTACTTTAGAACCGCAGGCCACTACCATCTCCCACGTGGTGTCGACTAGGCCAATGGAAGCTCAAGGTATTGGGCCTTTGGAGACTATTCCCTCAGATGGGTCCGGAGCCGCTGAGCAGGAATCGGCTTCTGAGGGTGTTTTCAGACCTACTCAATTGTACATTAAACCGACTTCAGCTTCAAAGGCAAAGACTAAAGCACCTTTAAAGACAAAGAAACAAGTACAACAGCCTCATGGACAGACCTCCATGCCCAAAAAACAGATGCTCAAAATGGCCGAAGACCTAATTACTTTGATCAGAGGTTCCCATCCCCCTCCAGATAAAAGGCCTAGGCAAGAGACAAAATATGAATCTTCAGGTCAGGTTTCCATTTCATCTGATTCCTCTTCTGATCAGGAATACTCTCTTCCTCCCTATGAGGATTCTGATGCTGAAGAATCTATCCCTTCAGCCTCTCCTCCTGAGGATTACTGTTTTGGGGAAACTTTGCATACCATGAGGGAGCATTTCCACTGGGAGAGCCAAGATTTTTCAGAATCTAAGAAAAGGCTCAGAGACTTCCTTTTACTACCACAACACAGGCCCCTAGCTATTCCACCTGTGTTAGACATTGTAGATGATGTATTTTCAGAGTCCAGTCTGACCCCTGACTCCTTACCTCCAGCTCCTGTTAAGCCAGACAGGTACTATAGGGTTCCTGACTCTCATAAATTCCTTTTCAAAAACCCTGCTGCTGACCCAGAAATTATCTCTCAGGGTCCCAAAGGGTTCAAGGCTTCCACTGCAAAAAACCCTACCCCCTCTGATAGGGACTCTAGGGCATTGGACAGATGGGGAAAAAAGATTTGCACTTCTGCTGCCTTGGCTATAAAGGCTTTAAATTGTCAGTTTCATATGCTCAAATATCAGCAATATATTATGTCACTGCTTAAACAGAAAATGTTGATAAATTCTGAATGTGCAGAAAACAAAGAAATGCAGGATTTGTTGCATGCGGCTGAACAAGTTGGAAAGCATACTTTGCAATGTGGTTTTGATTCTTTGGAGGCCTCCTGCAAGGCTGCTGTTACGGGTTCTGTCATTAGGAGGCATGCTTGGTTAAAGGAACAAAATCTGCCTGATCATGTCCAAGCAAAATTATTAGATGTTCCATTACAGCATGATACCTTGTTTGGTGTTAAAGCAGAAGAGGTGTTAAAGAAAATGGAGGAAAAAGCTAAATCAATGCAGACAGTTAAAGATTTCTTACAGGTACAGCCTCCAAGATTTAGCAGACACTGGCCAACAAATAATTGGTCCTTTCCAGTGTCAGACAGACCACAAAGGGGCAGATACAGATGCCCAAGAGGCAGATCCCAGCCCCAAGGTTCGTACAGATCTAAACAATGGGGTGCTTCTACCTCCAAAAGTAGAGAAGACAAATCACAGCCATACAGGAAACAGTCCCAATGATTTCCCCCTGCCTGCACCAAGCACTTATCTTCTGGCAGCACCTTTAGGGGGAAAACTAACACTTTTTTCTCAAAATTGGCACATTATAACACAAGACAAATGGGTCCTAGACATAGTGTCGCAAGGCTACAAATTTCACTTCCATACCCTGCCAAGGACAAACGGTTGGCCAGACCTGCCAAAACATCAATGGGCAGAGGCAGAAAAGCAAGTCTTATCCCTCATGGACATGAGGGCCATTCAACAAGTACCAGAGCAAGAGCAGGTATGAGGATTTTATTCAAGACTGTTCTTGGTACCTAGAAAGGACAAGACCTGGAGACCAATACTGGACCTATCTATTCTAAACACATATCTGGATATACCAAAATTCAAAATGTTGACAGCAACTTCTGCCCATGCTGAGCAAGAAGGCTTGGCTTGTGACTTTAGACCTAAAAGAGGCATACCTGCATGTCCCAATCAGACAAACATGCAGAAGATACCTCAGATTCAAAGCTGGCTCAACGCATTACCAATTCTCTGCACTGCCCGTTGGCTTATCTACTGCGCCCAGGGTCTTTACAAAGTGCCTGGCACCAGTAATTGCATTCTGCAGACAGAGGAATACAAATATATCCTTACTTGGACGACTGCCTCATTCAAGCAGAGAACAAGGACATTCTACTACAGCATCTGGCATTTGTAAAGAGATTTCTAACAGGCCTAGGGTACACAGTCAACGAAAAGAAATCAAAACTAGTACCCTCTCAAAAGATAATATTCCTTGGTGCAAGCTTAAATACAACTGCCCAGATGGCTTATCTCACGCCAGATAAACAAAAGCAACTGACTACCTATTTCAACCTGTTGGCAACAAAAGCCCAGTTATCTGCAATAAAAATTCTGCAGGCTTTGGGCTTCATGGCATCCTGCATTCTACTAATTCCATATGCGAGACTGCATATGAGGAAACTTCAGTGGTACCTAAAAAGTGTTTGGACTCAACATTGCCACAGCCTGGAAACAATAATTACCCTCATTCCCTGCCTGCAACAGGAGTTTCGATGGAGGGCGAAGGCTTGTCACCAGAACAAGGGACAGCCATTCACTTTACCCCCAGCCAGGCAGCATTAACAACGGATGCATCAGATTATGCCTGGGGGGCCCACATGGCAGGAAGATGTATTCAAGGCACATGGTCCGCAAACCAAATGCATGTACATATCAATCAAAAAGAGATGCTAGCTGTTCAGAATGCCCTGACAGCCTTCAAGGACCTACTTCATCCGGGACAACTACTGATAAAGACGGACAACACCACGGTCATGTGGTATATAAACAAGCAGGGAGGCACTTATTCTTACCCCCTTTGCAGACTAGCCATGACTTTGTGGGACACAGCATTGACTTACCAAGTACATCTGCAGGCACAATTTCTGCCAGGAAAGATAAATACTCTGGCAGACGAACTAAGCAGAAACCTCATGGATCCCCACGAGTGGAAATTGCATCCACAAGTCTTCAGATAGATAACAAGGAAATGGGGATGCCCGGATATAGATCTGTTTGCCTCTCCTCACAACTAACAACTAAAAAGATTCTGCACAAGGACTTATCACAGACAAACATGGAAAGTGGATGCCCTATCTTTCAGCTGGAAAAGATTAGCAGTATATGCTTTTCTTCCACTGCCTCTCCTCCCCAAGGTACTCCTAAAGGTCAGACAAGAGAAGCCAAAGATGATCCTGATTGCCTCAGACTGGCCCCGCCAGTACTGGTATCCAATCCTAAGGAACTTGTCTCAATGCCCGGCTTGGACCTTGCCTGAAATACCTCATCTACTGCCCCAACAAAAGAATCAGATCCTGCACAGTCGACTAAAGACCTTAAATCTGGCAGCATTGCAGATAATGTAGTCATACACAACACGCCTCTCACTAAAGCTGTGATGGATGTCATTTTGGAGGCCAGAAGGCCTAGTACCAGAAAATCTTTCGCTGGAAAGTGGAAGAGATTCTGTGCTTGGAACCAGGCACAAGGAATTGACACAGCTGTACCAAATATTCCTCAGATTTTGCAATACTTAATTGAGATGCTGGACAAAGGCCTATTCTTCTCATCAATTAAAATTCACGCCTCTGCCATTTCGGCTCATTACAATACAGAGCCACCAATCTTTTCTCATCCTTCATTAAGGCAGTACCTCAGAGGAGCCAAAAACTTAGGGCCTCCAAGGAGATCACCAATACCTGCATGGGACCTCAATTATGTCTTGGAAAAACTCACCCTGCCTCCCTTTGAGCCAGCCGCTACAGATGATATAAAGTTTTTATCTTGGAAAACAGCTCTGCTCCTAGCAATAACCTCTGCAAGACGAGTCTCAGAGCTACAGGCACTCATGGCTGTGGAACCTTTTATCATTTTTTGCCTAAGGTAGTGTCCAGTGTGGCCCTTAACCAAACTATTCATCTGCCTACTTTTTATCCAAACCCACAGAATAAGGGGAAGAGAATTCTGCATTCTTTGGACATACACAGACAACTACTCTTCTACTTGAACAGAACCAAAGCTTTCAGAAAGACAGAGCAACTACTAGTGGCATATGCTGCAGGATCACAAGGAAAGGCTATCTCAAAGCAGACTATTTCAAAGTGGATAGGCAAAATGCAAGCCAGTGCCTAAGGGCATTAGGCCACATTCAACCAGAGCAGCAGCCACTTCAGCAGCCTTCTTCAGGGGAGTACCAACCAAAGACATTTTAGAGGCTGCTACCTGGAGTTCATTGCACACCTTTACAAAGCACTATCATTTACCACTCTACTGTAAATCCATGGCAGGCTTTGCCACTGCAGTTCTGCAGGGCCTCATAGCCGCTCCTAATGCTATTTAGCTCCAGCCTCCCAACCATAGCTTTGGGATTCAACCCAAGTGTAATGACTGTAACAGTGAAACATGAAGAACATAGTACAGTTGTGTACACTTACCATAAATGTAGATGTTCGAGTGTATTCACTGTTGCAGTCCAGGTTACCCACCCACCATCCCCCATTTCTTTGCTGGAACTTTTCTGCACTTCTCTAATCTATACAACCTATGTGGTGTATTTGCTTGTAGATGAAGGTATAATGTATTTTTGTGCATGCATGTTTTCTTGGCATATTTTTAGCCTACCCTTTTGGGGGCACCTGACATCTGGGGCAATAAAAACTGAAGAAAATGGCGTCGGCTGCATCTTTTATACCCCTGGCGCACTGACGTCAGGGAAGAGGTGACAGCAACTGACGCCGGACCTAGACTTTGGAATTCGGGCCGACTGCGGGTAGCCTGCCAGCAGGATAACCCAAGTGTAATGACTGCAACAGTGAATACACTTGAACATCTACATTTATGGTAAGTGTACACAACTGTACTTTACTACTAAGGGTATTTCAGTGCTGATGTGGAAAGTATCTCCTCCATCGGTGCCAAAGTTATTGACACAGATCTTAGACCAGTCCATGGAGCTGTCTTGCATTTCAGCACCGATATGTTTGGTTCCAACAGAAAGTACTGAATTTTCTTTCTTGGATCAACCCAGGACCAGATTCTCCCCATCTGTAGATCCTTTTGCTGGTCATTTACCCAGCCCCTATTTGGAAACACCAAAATCCCTCTCTACCCATTCAATTCGTTCCACCAACAGTCGGAGAGAAGTGGATGTGTTGTGGTTAGTAGATTAGCTCCTTGCGGCGAGAGGACTTGCAGGTGTGTCTTTGGTTCTGGCCCCTTCTGTAACTTCACCTACTCTTCTTCCTCTAACCTCCTCTGAGGCATTGGAAATCCTGGCTCCTAGTTTACCAGCGCCAATCTCCGATTCCAGTTTCTACCATGAGTTCTTTGGCTCTCGGGGTCATGGCTATTCTGTCTGTTTTGAGGGACAGGACTTGACTCTGGTGTGTTCGGAGCTATCTCTGCACCTCTGGGCTTTGGCTTAGGGGCGGTTTCTTTGGCGCAGGAAGTGACCATGGTTTTAAGGAAGTCTTTCTTGGTTCTTGGCTCCCTTCCCTATTCGGGAAGCCAGCCTTCCAGGCCATGGGGAGGGGCCTATCCACTGTAGGCATCCAGTCTGCTTCTTCCCTGTCGGAGCAGTTCCCCGATACTTCCCAGATCTAGAGCTTCCTCCAATCCCAGCACTTGGACAGCAAGCACCAAAGCCGCAAGAAGCACCTATTCAGGTTTTGTCCTCTTCTGATACCTCCCCAGATCACCCCATTGAGGAGGACTCCAAGACAAAGTGTAAGAGGAAACACTTAGATTCCCAAGAGGAATCCATCACAGAGGACACTGATTTTCATGAAGGGGAGGTTCCCCTTGGTGACCCCTGGAAAATGTCTCCTTTGGAGACATCCTTAAGATCCTTAAACAGAGGAGTGGCTGGACATCTCTAAAGCTTTCTTCAGCGGAATCAGTGTACCTGCAGACTTTCGGCACTCAACTATCTACCTCTTGGGTTACTCCGCTTGCTGACAAGCTCATTAAGTTGATCTGGCAGCAGGTGTGGAAGGCTCCTGACACCGTAGAACCCATCCCCAACAGTCCAGACAAAATTTTAACTGCACCAGAGCACCATCAGTTTTGGGCAAAGGGATTACTGGTAGATACCATGGTGGTAGTGGTGGCCACAAAAAAAGGAACAGTCAGAGAAAAGTTCCACTATCCATCCTCCGAATAGTGAGTCTCGGACAAAAGATAGGTTTGGAAGGTGGGTTTACGCTTCATTGACCTTTGATTTATGGTTTTTGAACTTTATGGCACACTTCACCAGACTCCAGAGGGATTTGATTAAGGAGTTATCAGATACCCTGGCAGGAGCCGTATCTGATGACGTCCTAGATATGGTTGTTTTCTGTTGGCCACCCTAGAGTCCATTTCGAATTCGTCCATGAGGCTCATAGCACATGCGGCCGAAGGGACGACTAGAGCAGTGGGATCAGGAGTACCCATAAGGAGACACCTGGATGCACTTGTACAAATTTGCGGAGCCATTCAAGTCTTCATTAGTCCATTCCCCTTTGATGAATCGTACCTTTTTGGCCGTAAAGTTTGAGAAACTCTGTCCAGATGTGAAAAGAATGGAAAGACCCTTTCTGCAGTGGGCGTACATTTTTCTGCTTCTCAAAATTCCTATTGTAGGAACCAGAGGAGTGGGAAAATGTGGTTCAAAAAGTCCCAAGGAGCTTACCAGGACACGTGACAGTGGCTTTCCCAGGTCAAGGGAGGAGTTTTAATGGAAAACACTGTCCATGTGGCAGATGTGGCCCGCAAAATAAGGGTTCCAGAGATGCCTTTCCTGGCAAACCCTTTCAGCACTCTTGAAAGGAGCCTCGATTGCCTTCCTCTGCAGGCAGTCAGTGGACAACGCTTATCCTTGCACCGATATGCCTGACTTCAGATAACTTCCGATGTTTGGGTGCAGAGGATTATAACCAGAGGATACTCAGTACCCTTCCTTCTACCTTACCAAAGTTGCAAGAGAATCCCTGACATTCCACGCAGTCAGAGGGAACTAGCGTACTAGAAATTCAGCAACTGCTAGCAAAGAGTCATCCAGGAGGTCCCACCAGACCAGATAGAATCCAGAGTTTACTCAAGATTCTTTTCAGTGCCAAAAAACACAGAGGAGTGGAGGTCAATTTTGGATCCAAGTGTTTTGAACAAATCTGTTTGACAGACAAAATTCCAAATGGTCAGAGTTCAGTCTATTCTCCCATTCCTAGGGAAAGAATATTGGATGTGCTCGATAGATCTCCAGGATGCATAGTACCACATAACAATGGACAAGCGCCCCAGGAGATTTCGCTGCTTTCAGCTTGGAGCCAGTCATTATCAGTTCAGAGCACTGTCCTCTGGTGTCACCAGCTGCCCCCCTAAGGTATTCACCATATGCATAGCAGTAGTAGCAGCTCACTTGAGACTGCAAGGATTCCAGGTGTTTCTGTACTTAAAACACTGGCTCATTACTGCTCACACTAGGCATCTTCTAGAACAAGCACCAGACTAAATTCTCCAGACCGGCATCAATCTGGGGATTGACGTAAATTATGAAAAATCACATCAGATTCCAACTCAGACTATAGAATTCATAGGAGCGGTACTAAATACCAATGCTTGCATAGCCTCCCTACCTTTTCTGAAATTGCAAAAGATCAAGAACTAAGTGGAAAAAAATTATCAGAAGCAAGAGAGTACCAGCACAACTAGATGTTCTTCGTGTTTCACTGTTGCAGTCATTACATTTGGGTAATCTGCTGGCAGGTTGCCCTCAGTCGGCCTGAATAACAAAGTCTTGGGTCCAGCGTCAGTTGCTGTCTCCTCTTCCATGACGTCAGGTCGTCAGGGGTATAAAACATGCAGTTGACGCCATTTTAATGTCTTTCTTGCCATGCGGTGCCTGAAGCAGAAGCAGTTCGCAAGTGCCGGTCGGCCGACTCCTGAAATTTTGGTTTTCGAGTTTCAGAACCATGGTCTTCAAACTAAAGCTAAGTACCCCTTTCGAGAAACTTTTTCTTGCTCCTTACCGATGTCAGTAAAAGTTAATAATGGCATTACTTGTGGGAAGCAAATACCTCACAAGGATTTTTCATTTGTTTTGTATTCCTTGCCTAGGCCCTGATCACAACGTGCCTTGCTGTCGGTTTTGTGCTAAATTTGACCAACGCACTATTAAGCGTCGGTATATTTTTGCTTCTAAATATTTTGGTTCAAGATTTAACTACCCTGAAATGTCTTCGGTTAGCAATTCGACTACCAGAGTTGACCGTCGAGGTACAAAACCGACGACAAAGCTTCTCCTAAGCCAGTCGCCGGTTCGCCGGTACTCAGTGAGGTGCTTTTGCAGCCCTGATACCCGCTACTTTCGAGTTGCAGGCCTCTACCGAGACCCATTCGGAGTCTGGTATTCCACGATATTCACAAAGTATTGAACCCACGGATGTCTCTCCCTTGGATGGGTCCGGAGCCGCTGAGCAGGCACCAACTTCTGAGGGTGTTTTCAGGCCTCAACATTTTTGCATTTAATCGACACCATCAATAAAAACAAGGTCAAAACCGACTTCTATGTCTAAAAAAACGATGCATGAGCCACATGCTCAGGCCCCTATGCCTAAAAAACAAATGATCAAAATGGCTGAGGATTTAATTACCTTGATCAGGTGTTCCCAACGCCCCCTTGCTAAGAGGCCTAGGCAAGGCACTGATTATGAATCTTCAGATCAGGTTTCCATTTCTTCTGATTCCTCTTCTGATCATGAATTTTCTTTTCCACCTTATGAGGATTCTGATGTAGAGGAATCCATCCCATCTGCATCTCCTCCTGAGGATTACTCTTTTGGAGAGACTTTGCATACTTTAAGGGAACATTTTCACTGGGAGAGTCAGGACTTTTCTGAATCAAAAAAAGAGGATTAGGGATTTTCTTCTTCTTCCTCAGCATAGGCCTTTGGCAATACCTCCTGTATTAGACATTGTTGATGATGTGTTCTCAGAATCTAGCATGGCTCCTGATTCCCTGCCTCCAGCTCCTAGTTAGCCAGACAGATATTACAGGGTTCCTGACTCCCACAAATTTATTTTCAAAAATCCTGCTGCTGATCCTGAGACTATTTCTCAGGGTCCCAAGGGTGTTGAGGCTTCTACAGCCAAAAATCCTACCCTTTCTGATAGAGATGCCAGGGCGCTGGATAGATGGGGTAAGAAGGTTTATACATCTGCAACCTTGGCAATCAGGGCTTTAAACTGCCAGTTTCATATGCTTAAATATCAACAGCATGTTATGGGCTTACTGAAACAGAAAATGATGCTGATTTCTGATTGTGTGGAAAATAGAGAGTTACAGGATTTATTGCATTCAGCAGAACAGGTTGGAAAGCATACTTTGCATTGTGGTTTTGATTCCTTGGATGCCTCTTGCGGTGCCACCGTAATTGGATCTGTGATAAGAAGGCATGCCTGGCTCAAGGAGCAAAATCTGCCTGATCATGTTAAAGCTAAATTGTTGGATGCCCCTTTACAGCATGATAGTCTGTTTGGTAATAAGGCAGAATAGGTTTTAAAGAAAATGGAAGACAAAGTTAAATCTATGCAAACTGTAAAAGATTTCTTGCAAGTGCAGCCACCCAGGTTCAGTAGGCACTGGCCTACTAAGAATTGATCCTTTCCTGTGTCCAACTGAGCCACTCAGGGCAAACCCAGGTGCTCCAAAGGCTCCAGATATCAATCACAGGGATCTTACAGGTCAAAGCAATGGCGTGCCTCCACCTCCAAATCTGGAGGTAACAAAGCACTACCCTACAGTAAGCATTCTCAATGACTTTCCTCTACCATCTCCAAGCACTTATCTTTTGGCAGCCCCCTTGGGGGGGAAACTAGCACTTCATGCTCAAAATGGCAATTAATTACCCAGGACAAGTGGGTATTAAGCATAGTATCCCAGGGGTACAGATTTCATTTCCACACTTTGCCAATTCCAAACGGATGGCCAGATCTGCCACAAAACCAGTGGGCAGAGGCCCAGAAACAAGTCATGTCCCTCATGGATATGGGGGCTATTCAACCGGTACCAGAAAAGGAAAAAGGATTTTACTCAAGACGTTTTCTGGTACCCAGAAAAGACAAATCATGGTGTCCAATACTGGACTTATCAATTCTGAACACGTTCCTGGACATTCCAAAATGCTGACTTTACAACAGCTACTGCCTATGCTAGGCAAGAATGCCTGGTTGGTAACTCTAGACTTAAAAGAGGCATACCTGCATATCCCAGTAAGGGAATCTTGCAGAAGATACCTCCGCTTCAAAGCAGGCTTTTTGCATTACTAATTCTCTGCACTGTCTTTTGGCTTATCTACTGCGCCCAGGGTCTTTGCAAAGTGCCTGGCACCAGTAATTGCATTCTGCAGACAAAGAAACATTAAAATTTATCCTTATCTGGATGATTGTCTCATTCAGGCAGAGGACAAGGACACTCTTCTTCAACATCTGGCATTTGTAAAAAGGCTTCTAGCATGCCTAGGGTACACCATAAACAAAAAGAAATCACAACTGGTACCCTCTCAAATAATTACATTCCTGGGTGCAAGCTTGAATACAACTGCCCAGATGGCTTACCTCACGCCAGGCAAACAAATGCAATTGACAACATACTTCAAACAAATGACAGCAAAAACCCAGTTATCTGCAAGACAAATTCTGCAGGCTTTGGGGTTCATGGCATCCTGCATTCTACTAATTCCATATGCGAGACTGCATATGAGGAAACTTCAATGGTACCTAAAAAGATTATGGAGTCAACATTGTCACAGCCTGGAAACAATGACTCCTCTCATTCCCTGCCTGCAGCAGGAGTTTCTTTGGTGGGCAGAGACATGTCACCAAAACAAGGGACTGTCATTTACTCTACCCCCTGCTATCCAAACCCTAACTACAGATGCATCAGACTATGCTTGGGGGGGCCTACCTGGCAGGGAGATGCATTTAGGGCAAATGGAGTCCAAACCAAATGCATCTACATATCAACCAGAAAGAAATACTAGCTGTTCAGAATGCTCTTGCAGCCTTCAAGGACTTACTTCATCCAGGACAACTACTGATAAAGACGGACAACACCACAGTTATGTGGTACATAAACAAGCAGGGGGGTACCCGTTCCTACCCCCTTTGCAGACCAGCCATGGCCTTGTGGAACACAGCCTTGACTTACCAAATACATCTTCAAGCTCAGTTCCTGCCAGGAAAGCAAAATACTCTGGCAGACGACCTAAGCAGAAATCATATGGACCCGCATGAATGGAAACTGGATCCACAAATCTTCAGCATGTTAACACAGAAATGGGAAAGCCTAGACATAGATCTATTTGCCTCTCCCCAGAACTGTCAGTTGAACAAATTCTGCACAAGAATTCGTCACAAAAAAGAATGGAAAGTGGATGCTCTATCCTTCAGCTGGAAAAACCTATCAGCATATGCCTTTCCCCCTCTGCCTCTACTCTCCAAGGTCTTACTAAAAGTCAGACAGGAAAAACCAAAAATGATTCTAATTGCTCCGGACTGGCCTCACCAACACTGGTACCCGCTTCTAAGGAATATGTATCACCTTCCTCCGTGGTACTTGCCTCATACACCTCACCTATTGTCTCAGCAGAACTATCAAATTCTGCACACTCAGCTCCAACCTGTGAATCTTGCAGCATGGCTAATCAACTAATTTTACCAACCACATCTCTCAGTAAACCTGTAATGGATGTCATTTTGGAAGCCAGAAGGCCCAGTACTAGAAAATCTTATGCTGATAAATGGAAGAGATTCTGTGCTTGGAACCAAGCACGAGGAATAGACACAGCAAAGCCCAATATTCCTCAGATTTTACAATACTTAACTGAGATGCTTGACAAGGGCCTATCTTTTTCTTCAATAAAAATACATGCTTCTGCCATCTCAGCTCATTACAACACAGAGCCTCCCCTCTTTTCTCATCCACTGCTAAAACAGTACCTCAGAGGGGCCAAACATTTAAGGCCTCACAGGAGAGCACCAACTCCTGCATGGGACCTAAATTTTGTGCTGGAAAAATTCACCCTGCCTCCTTTTGAACCAGCAGCTACTGCAGATGTAAAATTTCTTTCTTGGAAGACAGCTTTTCTTTTGGCAGTCACTTCAGCTAGAAGGGTTTCAGAACTACAGGCTCTCATGGCAATGGAGCCTTTCATTATTTTTTTCCCGGATAGGGTGGCCCTCAGGACCAATCCCTCTTTTATGACTAAGGTGGTATCCAGTGTAGCTCTTAACCAGACCATTCACCTGCCAACTTTTTTCCCAAATCCACAGAACAAGGGGGAGCAGATTCTGCATTCATTGGATGTACACAGACAATTAAGATTCTACTTAAACAGAACAAAATCTCTAAGAAAGTTTGAGCAACTACTGGTAGCATTTGCTGCAGGATCAGAGGGGAAGGCTATATCAAAGCAGACTATTTCTAAATGGATAAGCCATTGCATTTGTTTCTGCTACTTGCACCATGGTAAACCTTTACCCAAGGGGATCAGATCCCATTCCACCAGGGCTGCCTCTACTTCAGCAGCTTTTCTCAGAGGGGTCCATACCAGAGACATTCTAGAAGCTGATACTTGGAGCTCAGTTCATACGTTCACAAATTATTATCATTTACATCTCTTCTCTAAATCCAGGGCAGGCTTTGCCACTGCAGTCCTACAGGGCCTTATAGCTGCTCCTAATGCCATTTAGTTCCATCCTCCCGTCCATAGCTTTGGGATTCTACCCAAATGTAATGACTACAACAGTGAAACACGAAGAACATAGTACAGATGTGTACACTTACCATAAATGTAGATGTTCGATTGTATTCACTGTTGCAGTCCGGATTACCCACCTGCCAGCCCCTTTTCTATACCTTTTCTTTCCTTCACTATACTCAGAAGCCTTTGTGGTATATTTGCTTTTAGTTGAAGGTAAATTTTATGTTTCTAAAGTGCATTTATATATTTACAGTTTATATATATATTTTTGCTCCCCATTTGGGGGGCACCTGACATCTGGGGCAAGAAAAACTAAAATTGCGTCGGCTGCATGTTTTATACCCCTGATGACCTGACGTCATGGAAAAGGAGACAGCAACCGACGCAGGACCCAAGACTTTGTTATTCAGGCCAACTGAGAGCAACCTGCCAGCAGATTACCCAAATGTAATGACTGCAACAGTGAATACACTCGAACGTCTACATTTATGGTAAGTGTACACAACTGTACTTTCTGCAAGCCCTAGTTTCAATGGCGGAAGCTGTCTCATTAGTCCCCTTGATAAGATATCACATTAGAATTTTGCAATGGCTTCTAGCATCCCAGTGGTCCATTTTGTACCAGCCAGTGTCAGACCAGATCTTGATTACCAACCGTTGTGAAAGACCTAGCTTGGAGGATCCAGTCAGAGGAAATTGTCCTGAGCCGCTCCTTTGTCCCTTATCAGCCTCAAGCCATAGTAACCACTGATGTCTCCCAGATGGGGTGGGGGGCATTATCTGGGCAAGACAGTCCAAGGCACTTGGTCCCCCATGAGAAGCTTGCATATCAATGTTCTGGAGAGGAGGACAGTGCATGTTCTTCATTCCACATTGCTGCAGTCCTAACTATTGGGGTAGTCCGCTGTCCAGTCGGCCCGAATACCAAAGTATATGGCTGACGTCGGTCAGGGCGCATTAGACTGACGTCAGAACGTCAGGGTACTAATGCGCATGACCGACGTCATATCCTCAGTCTTTTTTGCCGCATGGTCCGATGCAGAAGCAATTTTGCGAGTGCAGGTTGGCGTTCTGAAAGTTTCTGAAGCCAGAGTTTCAGACCGAATCAAAGTTGGCTAAGTACCCTGTTGGGGAATATTTTGGTTTTTTCTTGCCTCAGTATTTAACCGGATGTTAGAAAAAGTGAATAACTGTATTTCTTGTGGGAAACAGATACCTCATAGGGATTACCATACTTTGTGTATACCTTGTTTAGGGCCTGAGCACGACGTTGTTGGATGCCGCTCTTGTGCTAGATTTAACAAACGCACTATTAAGAGAAGGTTAGACTGTGCCAGGTTAGTGTTTGGGAAGCGTTGTAATTATAAAATGCCGTCGGATGCTCCGACGCCGGCTTCGGCTAAAAAACGCAAGGACAAAACAGCAAAGCCTAGAGTGGAAGAACCGACAGTCCCAGACGTCGGTTCTTTAGAGGGCTCAGTGGAGCCGGAGGTTTTGCCAAGTGTTTCTTTGGAGTCTCAGGGAGAGACTTTACTGTTACAGGATGTATCCTCTCAGGAAGTAGGCCAGGCTGAGGGGGCTTCTCAGGTGGCTGTTCTTCCCTCTCTTCCTAAGGTGGTTACAGCCTCCCCTTCTGTTTCCAAGGCTTCCTTGAGGGGCAGGCCAAGTTTTGCTTCAGTGGGGGTTTCTCCTAGTGCTTCAGGGTCTTTGCCTAAGAAACATATGCTTAAAATGGCAGAGGATTTGATTACTATGATAAGGGGTTCTATGCCCCCTCCTGATAAGAGGCCTAGGGTGGAACCTGAGTTTGAGAGTTTTGAGCAATGCTCGGAGGCTTCTGAGTCTTCGGCTGAAGACTTGCAGGAGTACCCACCTTATTCTGATTCTGATGTGGATGATTCTACTCCTTCAGCTTCTCCTCCTGAGGATTTTTCATTTTCAGAGACTCTGCATTCCATGAGGGAGCATTTTAAATGGGAAGGTCAAGATTTCTCTGATTCCAGGAAAAGGCTTAGGGAATTCTTGTTTTTACCCCAGCATAGGCCTTTAGCTATACCTCCTGTTTTGAATGTGGTGGAAGATGTTTTTGCAGAGGCTTCCCTGAATCCTGATTCTTTGCCTCCTGCCCCAGTTAAACCGGATAGGTATTATAGGGTGCCTGAAGCTCATAAGTATCTTTTAAGAGTCCTAGGGCAGACCCGAAACTGTTTCTCAGGGGCCTAAAGGTGTGAAGGCCTCAGTTGTTAAAAATCCTGTCCCTCCTGATAAAGAGGCAAGGGCTTTGGATAGATGGGGAAAGAAAGTGTATACTTCTTCCACTTTAGCCATGAGGGCGTTGAATTGTCAGTTTCACATGTTAAAATATCAGAATTATCTTCTTTCACAGTTGAAATCTAAGGTGGATGCTCTGGCGGAAGGTATTGAGTGTAAAGAGTTGCAGGATTTAGTTCATGTGTCTGAACAGGTGGGTAAACATTCCTTGCAATGTGGTTTTGATGCTGTGCAGGCCTCCTCCAGGGTGGCTGCCACTGGTTCTGTTCTTCGTAGGCACGCCTGGTTGAGAGATCAGAATTTAGCTGAGCATCTTAAGACACGGATTTTGGATGTTCCTTTGCAGTCTGATGTGTTGTTTGGTTCGCCTGTAGAAGCAGTTTTGAAGAAAATGGAGGACAAGGCTAAGTCTATGCAAACTGTTAAAGATTTTTTGCAGGTGCAGCCTCGAAGTTTAGTAGAAATTGGCCTGCTAAGGGATGGACTTATCCTGCTTATGATTCCCAGTCTAGGGGTAGGTCTAGACGTGGTAGGGGCAGAGCTCAGGGTTCTTTTAGGCCCAGGACAGGGAGTTCCCCTGCTCAGACTTCTGGTGAGGGCAGGGGTCAGTCCTTTCGTAAGCAGACCCAATGACCTGCCTTTTCAGCTGCCAGTTCATTCTCGCCTGGCAGCACCGTTGGGAGGAAGACTGTCTCTTTTCAAAGAAAATTGGGAGTTAATTACCCAAGACAGATGGGTTCTGGATATCATTCACCACGGTTACAGGTTTTATTTCCATACCTTGCCTCCTTTCAAAGGCATGCCAGACATTCCTCCTCTACAAAGACAAGAGGCTCACAAGCAAATTTCTCTGTTACTCCAAATAGGGGCCATTCAGCCGGTTCCTGTGCCAGAAAGGGGCCTAAGATTTTATTCTCGCCTGTTCCTAGTACCGAAGAAGGGGAACACGTGGAGACCAATTTTGGATTTATCTATCCTCAACACTTATCTGGACATTCCCAAGTTCAAAATGTTGACGTTACAACAGCTTTTACCTCTGCTGGGCAAAGATCACTGGATGGTAACTTTAGATCTCAAGGAAGCTTACCTTCATGTGCCTATAAGACTAAGTTGCAGAAAGTATCTGCGTTTCGAGCTGGAAATTCTCATTATCAGTTCTCTGCATTGCCCTTTGGCTTATCTACTGCCCAGAGTATTCACAAAGGTTCTGGCTCCAGTGATAGCTTACTTCAGGCTAAAAGGAATTCAAATCTATCCTTACTTGGACGATTGCCTGATTCTGGCTCAAGAAAAGGAAGACCTTCTACAGCATTTGGAATATGTCATAGCAGTGCTAAGATGCCTAGGGTATTCTGTGAACGAAATAAAGTCCAGTCTAGTACCCTCTCAAGACATGTGCTTTCTGGGTGTGAGACTGAATACAGCAGCCCAGATGGCCTTTTTAACCCCGGACAAACAAAAGAATCTTTCCAGTTACTTCCATCAACTATCTCTTCAGTCCGGGCTGACTGCAAGGACAGTCCTTCAAGCCTTAGGGTTCATGGCATCTTGTATTCTGGTGCTTCCCAATGCCAAACTGCATATGAGGAAGCTACAATGGTATCTCAAAATGTATGGACACAGCACTGCCAGGATTTGGACACTGTCATTCAAATAATACCTTGCATTCAAAAGGAATTTTTGTGGTGGGCTCAGGAATGTCACCTAAACAAGGGACTCTCTGTGACCCGGCCAGAGGCGAGTCAGATTCTAACGACAGATGCCTCAGACATTGCTTGGGGAGCTCATCTAAATGGAAAGTGGATACAAGACAAGTGGCCTGCCAGACTACAGCATCTACATATCAACATGAAGGAGATGTTAGCAGTCCAGTTTGCATTAATGGCTTTCAAGGAGTTACTTCTTCCAGGGGAGGTGTTGATTCTAACAGACAACACAACTGTCATGTGGTACATCAACAAACAAGGGGACACATTCTTACCCATTGTGCCGGCAAGCAATGATTTTATGGGTGACTGCGCTCAGCTTGCAACTAACTCTTCAGGCAAGGTTTCTGCCGGAGCACAGAACTCCTTAGCAGATGTGTTAAGCAGACAAATCATGGATCCCCACGAGTGGAAACTGGATCTTCATGTATTTCAAAAGTTGACAGTGTCCTGGGGAACTCCAGACATAGATCTGTTCGCTTCTCCACTAAACCACCAGCTGCCAAAGTTTTGCACAAAGAGGTTTCATCACACAGCTTGGAAAGTGGATGCTCTTTCTTTCAGTTGGAAAAATCTTCATGTGTATGCTTTCCACCTCTGCCTCTTCTTCCAAAGGTGCTTCTAAAGGTCAGACAAGACAAGCCAAGGATGATTTTAATAGCTCCAGATTGGCCTCGGCAGCACTGGTATCCATTACTGAGGAGTCTGGTAAAGAAGCCTCCATGGCCTTTACCCTTGATTCCACACCTGTTGTCTCAGAGAGACGGTCACCTGCTCAATGTCAAGCTTCACTCTCTTCATCTAACAGCCTGGCATATTCTGTTTTGAAAGACAGCAGGTCTCAACTTCCTCAACAAGTTTTAAATGTGATTATGGAAGCCAGGAGACCTAGTACAAGGAAAGTGTGCAGAAAAATGGAAGAGATTTTTATTTTGGAGTGCAGCAAACAATTTGGAGATTTCTGAGCCAAATTTGAGTGTGGCTCTTCAATATCTTACTGAGTTATTGGACAAAGGTTTGTCTTTCTCTTCCATTAAGATTCATGCTGCAGCAATTTCAGCTCACTATGATTGTGACCCACCGCTGTTTTCGCATCCTTTGTTCAAGCAATTTCTTAGAGGGGCAAAGAATATAAGACCCCCACGTAGAGCTCCTACTCCTGCTTGGGATCTCAATTTTGTGTTGGAGAAACTTACTCTACAACCTTTTGAGCCTCAAGGCTACTACTGAATTGAAATACTTGTCATGGAAGACTGCTTTTTTGTTGGCCATTACTTCTGCAAGAAGGGTTTCTGAGTTGCAGGCCCTTATGGCAGTGGAGCCTTTTTTGATTTTTCATAAGGATAGAGTATCTTTACGTACTAATCCTTCCTTTATGCCTAAGGTGGTTTCTAGTGTGGCTTTAAACCAAACTATTCATTTGCCTACTTTTTATGCAGATCCCCAAAATAAAGGGGAAAAGATTTTGCACACTTTAGATGTACACAGGCAATTGCGTTATTATTTGAGCAGGACTGAGGATTTTAGGCAGTCTCAGCAGTTGTTTGTTTCTTTTGCTTTGAGTTCTCAGGGCAAGCCTGTGTCAAAACAAACTATTTCTAGATGGATTGGGTGTTGCATTACATTTTGTTATTCCCATCATGGCAAGGAGATTCCAGCTGGGATTAGGCCTCATTCCACTAGGGCTACTGCCACTTCAACAGCATTTCTGAGGGGTGGCAACTAAGGATATTTTGGAGGCAGCTACTTGGAGTTCAGTGCATACTTTCTCTAAGCATTATCACCTTCCTCTCTACTCTAAGTCTAGGGCTGGTTTTGCCACAGCTATTTTGCAAGGCATGTTGTCAGTTCCTGCTTCCTTATGATTTGCCAGCCTCCCTTTCCTCTGCTTTGGGATTCTACCCAATAGTTAGGACTGCAGCAATGTGGAATGAAGAACATAGTACAGTTTTGTACCTACCATAAATGTAGATGTTCGAGGATCCACATTGCTGCAGTCCAATTTACCCTCCCTCCTTCCCCTCTGTGTTTAGGGGTGGTTGTGTAGGTGAGGTTATATTCTGCTAACTTTGTATATTTTGTATATATATTTTGGTGCAGGTATGTTGGGAGATTTTGGTTTTTGGCCTTATCTTTTCAGGGTCTTCTGACATCTGGGGCAAGAAAAGACTGAGGATATGACGTCGGTCATGCGCATTAGTACCCTGACGTTCTGACGTCAGTCTAATGCGCCCTGACCGACGTCAGCCATATACTTTGGTATTCGGGCCGACTGGACAGCGGACTACCCCAATAGTTAGGACTGCAGCAATGTGGATCCTCGAACATCTACATTTATGGTAGGTACAAAACTGTACTTTTTAGCTTTGCAGGACTTTCAAACTTCTGTCGCTCTAGGAATGATTGTGATTAAAACATACAATATGTCAGTAGTTTGGTACATCAATAAACAGGGAGGAACCTAGTCATATCATACCCCCTTTGTCGAGAAGCACTCAGAGTCTGGAAGTGAGTGATCTCTTCCAACCGCTTTCTGATAGCAACACATATTCTTGGGAAGAATATCCTTCCAAGAGTCCTCCCAAGATCTAAGGTGGCTGGGGACTATGTCCCACAGGTCAAGGATTAGATGATGATCTATAACATCAGATCAATGATGTATTTACCGTAATGTTCCATCTGGGTTGTCCATCTTCATTTATCCTTGACTCCCCACCTTCCATCCCTCTTCCTTTCAGACCTCTTGGTGGAATGATTTATAGTATTAGTTATAATTTTTTCACCCATGACGCCAGATATGGTCTCCATGAAGGTATTATTAGGATTATAATTTGTCTTTTTCTATCTGCAAATTCAATCTAAGGTAATTTGGAGAGGAGTATTCTGGGCAGGACTTAAGCTCAAGAGTTTTTGGTTCTTGCAAGCTGTAATAATGGCTGAGTCGGTTCCAGTATTAAAAACCAAACCCACAGGTCAAGGATAAATGAAGACGGACAACACAGATGGAACATTATGGTAAGTACATGATTTCTCTTTAGACAGCTGTAAAGCAGTTAAGAAAAGAAATGTCATTATTAGACAAGTGCAGAAAAGGACCTTGATCAGTAAAAACTTTAAGAAAAACACATTGCAAAAAACGCCAAAATGTGTGAAATGCCATTTCTAATGAATTAAAAATCTGTGCACAACCTAAAAAACTTGGGAGGGTATATGGATGTATACTTTCTCTTTTATTTGAGCATTTTTTTCTTATGAGTGAAGTAGAGGAATAGGCATACAAAAAGAGGCTGCAGCCCATCAACTATCAGCTACTAACATAAATTGTCTGCCCTTACGAGTGGAGGTGAATGAGTTGGTGTGTTTTAAGCAGTGCAAGAGTTTACAGCCTGTGTGCTTTCACTGCCTAACAGTTATCTTTGTTTTCTTATTGCCTTTTAAGGACATGGGAAAGTAATACTTTATTTACGTTTTGCTTTCCCTCTCGCTTTATTTTTCTTTAGAGAGAAGTAGCTTAGGTTGGCATATTAAAGAGACTGCAACCAATCAGCTAACATAATTTGTCCACCTATATGAGTGGAGCTGCAGAGATGCTTTTTCATCTCTTTGGTAGTTAAGCGTGTTGGGCAGTGAGCAGAGCATTATCTTTTATATGCAATCTTCTCTAATTGTAAGTCTGTCTATAACTTTTCTTGTGGGATTAACTGACACACACATTGTGGGATTGATTGACACACAAACGAGGGTGTGCGATTTGATATATTTCATTTCTTATTATACATGCACAGTAGTTGACTAAGCGTGCGCAGTTTATGTAAAATATACAGTACGGGGTAACGTGGGTTTATTAGATGGTAGTGACATTTGTCAAAAATATAGTCTGGTCCATCCAGCTGGCGTGCTTGAAAAAGGCATTAGGTCGTAGCTCAGAGACAGATCGTTATCCAAATATGGGGATCATTAGTAGTGTGGCTACCCATGATCTGGTGTTGCCATTTTCATTGGTTCCTCTGCCTGCGGATTCATATCTGAACCTCCGATCTGCCACATTTATAGCTTAGGAACCGACTCTCGAGCTCCTTCCTTACCCGTAATGCCCTGTCCTCCAGTTTACCTCAGATCTCGTTTGCCGCGCTTCAAGCAAGTTGAGATTATTTTCTCTAGTAGCTTCTTGTGGGCCGTGGGTGAATTTAAAGCTAAATTTGAATATTTTTTTGTCTACCTTTTTAGTCTGTCACCCTTCCTTACCCTTCTACGACCTTTTTTGTTATTTTAAGGTGTCTTCGTTTATGTGTATAGACCTTTGTGTACCATCTGGTATCTCTCTCTCGCTCCTCTACCAGTGCTGGTAGTTTTCTGTCCCCTTTGTTTTCTTCTTAAAAAAAAAAAGTTCTTCTCTTTTCTTTCAAATTTTAGTTCTTTATCATGGCTGATAAACCTGATGAGCCTGTGGGGTTCAAAAAATAAATGCACTTCTTGTGAACACAAAGTTGATGCCCACAGGGAGGGTGTTTACTGCTTAGGCCCCAGTCATTTAGATGTGGATTGTGAAATTTGTGCAGCTTTCAGTCCCCGACCACTTATTGACTGCCACAACAAGTTAATTTTAAAGGGTCTTCTTCCTCAGTCTGCTTCTGGACCATCTAAAGAATCAGTGGCTCAAATCCCTACAGAAAAGCCTAAGAAACCAGGGAGCACATAAAATGCTCTCCTGCATGGTCTCTGAAAACAGCTACTTCTGAGCCACTGGCCAAGACTTTAAAACTGTTGTACCTGAAGCCTTCAGATCCAGTGCAGACATTATTGTACCTTCTTGGCGCTGAACTCTTAGTTCCTCCCTGGAGGTCGTATCCCTAACCTTGAGGTTTCCCTTTCTTCAGGGGACCCCAAAGAAGTCTTCCAGACCTCCCTCCACATCATCCTCTGTTGATCTTCCCAGAGTCTTTCTGAAGCATAGGTGGACAGGATGCTGACGGGTTTCCTTAGGACGCAGATACAGATGGGGGGGTTTCCCTGCTCCATCCCCCACCGGATCAGTGAGCTACAATCCTACCTTTGTGCCTTTGCTTACTCCTCCAATCTGACCTCCCATTTTGAAGCTCTCAGTTCCAGAGGTAACCAGAGTCGATACACCAGATCTGTTGACCCTTCCATTCTTGGTTCCGATGATTTATCTGATACAGTCAGCTCCAACTCTGTTGGAGCATGACAGATCTCAGAGCCAAAACATTGGAGTCTGATCCGAGAAGATGTCTTCTACTCCAAAGTGTTTGGACCCATTGCTTTTCCTGGGAACCTCGGTGCTTGAAATCTCAGCACAGACTTCCCCTTCAGGGCAGGGGATCTGTGAGGGTTGGGAGTTATCTGCTCCAAGACCTACAGTTCAAGAAAGATTGCTTCTGACCTCTCCCGGTTCTTGAAAACAACTTTGATCCAACCTCCTTCAGATTCTACTGCTGTGCTGACTTCTGTGCTTGAGTCTGGTTGTCCTGCAACTCAGGGACAGCCAGATCCTAAGAGCTTCCGAGCATCTCCCCCTGCGGAGCTCCCCCTCTCTTCTGACACCTCCCTAGAACATCCCACCAAGGAGGTCCCCCAAAAGACTGTGTAAGAGGAGGCACCTAGTTTCCCCTCAGGAATCATTGACATAAGACATGGATTTTGATGAAGATTAAGGGTCCCCAAGAGCTCCACCTGGCGATGTTTCCTTTGGAGACATTCTTGAAATCCTACACCGAGGAGGTGGTTGGTCTACTCAAGGCCCTTCCTCATAGGTGTCTGTGTTTCTGGAAGCCTTTGGGTCTCGCCCATCTACATCTTTGGTGATTCCTTCTGTGGATGACCTTGTCCTTCTGCAGGGCATGGATGGAGCTGGACACCATGGAACCCGTACTAAAAAGAGCTGACAAAGTCCTCAGTGCCCCTTTAGATAAAAACAACATTGGACAAAAAGTATCCCTGCAGATGCCATGGTGTTTGTAACAGCCACAAAGAAGGAGCTAGCCAAACAGAGCTGCACTCTCAGTCCCCCTAACAGGGAGTCTGGGGCTTTGGATAGATTCCGGAAGTGGGTGTATGCATCAGCGACCTTCGGATTGCTATGGCTAAATTACTTGGCTCACTTTACTAGGTTACAGAGTGCCGTACTAAAGGAACTCTCTAATGCTGCCCTGAGGTCCATGTCTCTAGAGAAACAGAAAGCCTTTTCCTCTAGAATGGGCACCCTACCATCCACCTCAAACATGTCCATGAGGTTAATCTCGCATGCTGTTGAGGCTTCAACAAGGGCCACCAGTTCAGGCATTGCCATAAGGAGACATGCCTGGATGAGACTTTGTGATTTTGTGTAACCTTTCAAAGTGTCATTCATCAGTGCTTTCTTTGATGGGTCATCATTCATTGGGCCATCCATGAAAGGTACTCTCTCCTGATGTGAAAAAAGATGGGAAAACCTTATCTGCCATTGGAATGTGATTCTGTACCCCACAAAGACCATTTCCCAGAAACCAGCATGGTGGTAAGAAGCTGTGGTTCAAGAAATCACAAGGACCTTTCCAGGATTCACAGGGAGAGTTTTCCCATAGAGGCAGAGGAGGAAATAACCAGTGTTATGTTGTCCCTATCTCACCTTCATTCTTGCTTGTTGGGGTTCAGAGATGATACTCTGCTCTGACTTGGCCGCATTCAAAAGCTCGAGAGCTGCCACTGGCTCGAGACTAGACCTTATCCCAACATGCCTAGCGAGAGTTACCCAGATCTCATTTGCCACTTGAAGCTTCAGGATTGCTTTGCGACTGGCTCAGGCTAAGTTTTATTTTTTCTCCTTATTTTTGTAAAGAATCTTACCGCAGTGGTGGTGCTGCGGTAGCATTGTCGCCTCACAGTAAGACGCTGTCTGGTTCGATTCTCAGCTAGAGCGTGTTCTGCGTGGATGGGCGTACCTTCGTTGAAGGTTGTGCGTCAGGCCTGGCAAGCCGGTACGTAAAAATCAACTGCCAATCATTAGTAGACTGGAGTTCCGCTATGGCGACCCCTAACTGGGAAAAGCCAAAAGACACAAACATTTTTGTAAAGAATCTTGATATTTTTTAGTTGTAATTATCCCTTGTAGGAGTTTCTAACTGTTTGTGTGCTTCGTGTCTTTTGCCCTATTTTTGCTGTCTGTTGTTGAGGCTGTCATTTCCCACTCTCAGGCCTACTAATCCCCCTTTCCTTAGTCCAGACGAATCCGTTTTAGTTAAAGGATTTGTTTTCCCTTTTAATATTCATCTCATTTTAGTTAGAGGGCTTTTTTCCCCTTTTTCCCAGACGAGTTCGCCGTTTACGTTACAGGCATCTCCCCGGTTGGAGGAGCTGTCGTTTAACTTAGAGACTCTCCTCCTTCCATCCCTCCCATTTTCTTTTCCTTTAAAAAAAAAAAATTGCATTCTTGGTCTGTTTGGGCCGTTTTAATTGTGTAGTTACTCTGTTGTATGTCAGACATGTCTAAGGAGTCGTCAAAAGAATCCAAACCTTCTGGATTCAAAAAATGTGATTCCTGCACGCAGAAAATGTCATTGACCGATGGTCATACTAATTGCGTGTACTGCCTGGGAGCTGTTCACCTGCAGGACTCTTGTTCCATTTGTTATGGTTTTAGCTCTGGGGTCCAGCAGGAGTGGAAAAATAAGTCGATTCTGAGAAGGTTACTTAAAGGGTCTTTTGAGGCATCTGTAGAAAAGGGGATCAGGCTGGCAAATCTGATAGGCCGTCCAAGAAAGCATCTTCATCAGCTTCGAGCTCAGAACCTTTGAAGGCATAAGACAAACAAGTTTGTCTGATCCGAAGTCAGCCACGTCCGACAAGACACAATCTCCTTCAGTTCCTCCAGTGTCTTCAGAATCAACCAGGAGCCATAAAAGAAAACCGGTCTCCCTCCTTGGAGCTGGTGCATTCTGTACTGCAGTCTCCACTGCTCCAGTCTGTGAAGGGTAGTCACCGCTCGTCCACCCATTCCTCTTTATCATCCAGGAGCCTTTTGGATGATGTGGAGAGGATGGTGAAGAGGTTGCTTAGAACTCTGGCCTTGGCAAAAATTTTATCGAGCCCAACCCATATGGATGTAGAGCCGACTGCCCAACCTACTTTGTCGTCGAATCCTCCTTCGACTAACCTGAGTTTGGAGCCAGAGTGCATGGAAGTCATTGTGGAGGAACCGCTGGATCTGCAAACCATTGGTCTCTCGGTTCCAACATCTACTCCGATCTTGTCGATACCACCGTCTATCAAGAGATCTGGGGGCCGACACTCTCTCGTCTGCTCTGGGGAGAGAGCGAGATCAGACCTTTGTCGGATCCTACTGTCCCACACAGGGCTTTGGTGCAGGTGAGTTCAGCGCCCACATCTGCCTCGGAGCCATCGCCCTTGGTGCGGGGGACATCTCCAGGCTCTTCGGAGCCGGAGACTCTCTCAGGCCAGGATTATGGTGCCTTCGAGGTGATAAAGATTGTGCTGTCCTCCCAGACCACTCCACCCTCAGCTTCAGCTGCTCCATCCCCTTCAGGGCCGGTGTCTACCTCCACACCACCCCTCCATCCAAAAGCATAGGGAACCAATGTCCCAGGATGCCCCCTCGGGCGACCCTCCCTAGAGTACCCCTCTGAAGAGGTCCCTCGGAAGAGGACTTGTAAGAGGAAGCATTTAGACTCCCCCGAGTCTCTCACATCAGGCACGGACTTGGAGGACTCAGAAGGCTCCCCACGGTCCCCCTCTGAGGATGTCTCATTTTCAGACATCCTGGAAATCCTCAAGCAGAGGGGTGGCTGGAAATCCCTTTCCCCTTCTGAAGATGAGTCCGTGTACCTGGAGGCTTTTGGCTCCTGACCCTCCACCTCTTGGGTGTCTCCTCCTTTCAGCCAGCTGCTGGGGGGTGGTCAGCCGAAAGGCATGGATCTCTTCAGAATCTATGGAACCAGTTCCGAGGCGGCCCAATACGGTTATCACAGTGCCAGAGGACAAGCTTTTCCTGACTAAGGGTGTTCCAGTTGATGCCTTGGTGGTTGCGGCAGCCACAAAGAAGGAATTAGCAGAAACGTCTGTCCGTCCGCCAAACAAGGATTCCTGTACGGTGGACAGATACGGGAAGCATGTGTTTTCATCAGCGGCCTTTACCCTTAGGTCACTGAATTATTTGTCCCATTTCACTTGTCTCCAGAGGGATCTCCTCAGAGAACTGGGAGATGCTCTTCAGGATCCTACAGCTGCGGAAGCTTCAGAAAAGACCGCTTCCCAGCTTGCGACCTTGTCTTCTATAGTCAGCTCCTCCATGTAACTCATCTCTTACGCAGCCGATGGAGTGAGCAGGGCACAGGAATTGCCTTACGGAAATATTCCTGGATGCACCTTTGCGAGTTCGCGGAGCCCTTCAAGTCCTCCTTTACCAACGCACCATTTGATAGCTCATCATTTGTCGGGCCCAAGGTAAAAGAGACTCTTAACAGGTGTGAGCAAGATGGCAAAACTCTCTCTGCCATGGGAGTACGTTTTTCCGTGCCTACTAGACTGTATCCCAAGGTCAAAAAGGTGGGAAAATGTGGTTCCAGAAATCCCAGGGAGCTTCACCTGATGCACATGGTGACTTTTCCTCCAGGGGCAGAAAGGGAAACAATAATGGGAGATGCCATCCTCACGGCAAGAGGGGGCCCGCAGAATCAGGGTGATGGATACATTCTCTGGTAGGCCCTTCCAGCGCTCCTGAAAGGAGCCCCGCCTGTCCACCTCTGGAGGCAGTCGGGGGCAGACTGTCACTGTACCCAGAAGCCTGGCAAAGTATCACAAAAGACAAATGGGTGCAGTCAATAATATCCAGGGGATACAGCATTTCCTTTCTCCATGCCACCTCTTCCCAGAAAACAAAAGTCAGTCCCAGATGTGCCACCCATTATACGGGATCAAGCAAACCTAGAAGTTCAAAGGTTGCTTGAAAAACGAGCCATCCAAGAAGTCCCCGCAGACCAAATCAGATCCGGAACTTACTCAAGATGCTTTTTAGTTCCAAAGGAAACAGGGGACTGGAGACCCATTTTGGATCTCAGCAGACTGAACAAGTCGGTCAAGAAAACAAAGTTCCGGATGGTGACACTGCAGTCCATTTTTCCCTTTCTGAGAAAGGACAATTGGATGTACTCCTTCGATCTCCAGGATACATACTTCCACATCAAGATGGACAGGTGATCCAGGAGATATCTACGTTTCCGGGTTGGAGCCAGTCATTACCAGTTCAGAGCTCTGCCCTACCTGGAGCCAGTCATTACCAGTTCAGAGCTCTGCCCTTTAGTCTCACTACAGCCCCCAGTGTGTTCAACAAATGCATGGCAGTAGTTACAGCTCACCTGAGGCGTCTAGGATTCCAGGTGTTTCCATATCTAGACGACTGGCTCCTTACCACCACCACTGAGCATCGCCTAATCATTCCAGGGGACACCACAGTTCTTCTCTGCTCAGAGTTAGGCATCAATGTAAACTATGAAAAATCTGCCTTGTTGCCCTGACAACATATTACGTTTATAGGAGCAGAGTTTAAATAGAAAAGACATGATAGCAAAATTGCCTCAGGAGAGAGTGTCAACCATATGACATCAGGTGTCAATCTTGATCAAGAGAAAGAAGATTCAAGCAAGATTTGTCCTCAAAGTGCTAGGCTCGATGGCAGTAGCAATAACACTACTTACTTGGCACGCTTCCATATGTGGGTATTGCAGTGGCTTCTATTTGCTCAATGGTCTATGCAGAATCTAGTCATGTCACATGAGATTCTTATCATGGAGACCTACAAAAAGGATCTGCAATGGTGGCTTCAGTCTACACACGCGATAGGCAGGCTGTTCATCCTTCCTCTACCGGTAGCCATAGTGACCAATGATGCTTCCCAGATTGGGGGGGGGGGCATTATCTGGGAGAGACTATTCAAGGAACTTGGCAGCAACAAGAGTACCACTTGCACATCAAAATCCTCGAGATGAGAGTGGTGCTTCTGACACTGCAAGCACTTCAGGGCTCTCTACCGACGGGGACAATTGCAATTCAAACAGACATGTCGTGTGGTACATCAGCAAGCAAGGCAGAACCAAATCTTACCCCTTGTGTCGAGAGGCTCTAAGTGTATGGCAGTGGGTGGTGTCTTCTCAGTGTTTTCTGATTGCAATGCACATTCCGGGGAAATCCAATGGGATATTGGACAAGTTAAGCAGGGCAATTCTGATGCCACATGAGTGGTCTCTGAAGCAGGAAATTGCGAATCAGATTTTTTTGCAAGTGGGGCCAGCCTTGCTGTGACCTTTTTGCCATGTCCGTCAATACCAAATGCAGCAGCTATTTTGCCCTGGTCCCCCAACCGGGACAGTTACCCAGGGATGCACTTGTTCACAATTGGCCCCCAGGACTTCTTTATGCTTTCCCCCGTTTCCTCTAATACCCAAAGTTCTTCAGAAAGCAAAATCGCTAGGTTGCAAGCTAATCCTCATTGCCCCTTACTGACCTTATCAGATTTGGTCCCCCTTCCTGTGGCTCCATCTCCAGCAGGAGCCTTTAATCCTGGACTCAGTTCCAGATCTCCTGGTGCATCAGTCAGGAATCCTCCACCCTTCTATTCAGACCCCCAAGCTGACAGCTTAGTTTCTCCACTTCCTGTCTTAGCCAGGCTTCCTGACATTTCCCCAGCAGTACAACGCATTTTGATCTCTTCTCACAAATCTACAGCAAGAAAGATTTATGCCAGCAAATTGAATAGGTTATCTTGTTAGGCAGCCAGAAATCATATTGATCCTTTTACTGCACCCATTTTGAAGATGCTGGCTTAACCAAGGGGCAGCTGCAGCCACCATTCAAGTTCAGCTGGCTGCTATTTCCAATTATCATGTTGGAGAAATGGGTTCCAACGTTTTGTCCCACAGGTTATGCAGAGCTTTCCTGAAAGGTACTATCCTCTTGAGACCCCCAATAAGAGAACTACCTCCTCCTTGGAATCTAAACTTAGTTCTAGCCTCCTTGATTCTCCCTCCTTTCGAACCGGCTGCTACTTGTTCTCTGAAGTTCTTGACTTGGAAAACAATCTTCTTGACTGCCATTGCCTCAGCTAGGAGGGTATCAGAATTGCAAGCTCTCTCCATTCACGCCCCCTTATTTAATTTTTTACAAAGACAGTTTCTCTCAGAACCATTCCCTCCTTCCTACCAAACGTTTGCTGTGTGTCAAATTTAAATCAATCTGTAGAATTCCCTGTTTTCTTCCCTAATCATGGCAACAAGGCAAAATATAAACTCCACCAACTGGCAGTTACGTTTTCTACTTGCACAAAACAAAAGAATTCAGAAAATCCAACCAATTGTTTATATCATTTTCAGAAAACAGAAAGGGTACGTCACTCTCAAAAGTAACCTTATCGAAATGGCTTACAGACACCATCACGTATGTTTATAGCTCACAGCGCAAACAACTACCAGGAGAAATTCATGGGCATTCCACTAGAGCATTATCTACCTCTGCGGCATTTCAGGCCAGACTGCCTTTGGACTCAATTTGTGCGGCAACTACTCGAGTTTATCCATCACTCATTACAAGGAAGATGTGGCCTCCTGGAACAGGGCATCCTTTGGTTCCACTGTTCTGAACAGTTTATTCCCTTGAAACCACCCGAGAAAGAAGGTGCTGGGGACGCTGTCCCACCAAGCAAGAATGAAGGCGAGATAGGGACAACGTAACATAAAGAAATTATGTACTCACCATAACGTTCCATGTTTGTTGTCCATGATCTCGCCTTCTTTCTTGCATCCCTCCCACCTCCCCCCTTCCTGGAGGATTGAGAGGAATTATCTGGTATATGGCTATATATGCTATGATTCCCTTCCTGCCTCATGAATTGGATAGGCTTAGGGTCTATCAGTGTTGTCTTGCTGGTACTGATATATATATTTATGTGCATAGTCTAATGTTATGGGTTATCACAAACGAGATCTGGGTAACTCTCGCTAGGCATGTTGGGATAGGGTGCAGCTCTCGAGCTTTAGAATGCGGCCAAGTCGGAGCCGAGTATAGACTCCGAACCCCAACAAGCATGAAAGAAGGAGAGATCATGGACAACAAACATGGAACATTATGGTGAGTACATAACATCTTTTTTCAGAAGATGCTGCCCTCGTGGCAGAGAAAGTCCACAGAACCACGGATCTTCAGATTTTTTTCCAACAGATCCTTTCAGTGCTTCTGAACAGTTGCCAGACTGTCCATCTCTGGAGGGTGGCTATCCTTGCACCTAAATGCCTGGCTAGCCATTACAAACTATCGTTGGGTGCAAAGGATCATATTTAGAGGATATTACATTCCGTTTTTCAAAACTCCCATTCCAAAGAAAAATCTCCTCGATGTTCCACCCAATCAGAGGGCATCAGCAGTACAAGAAATCATAAAGCTGCTAGACAAGAGTCTTCCAGAAGGTCCTACCAGACAAAACAGGATCTGGAATCTACTCAAGGTTCTTAGTGCCAAAAAAGACAGGGGACCTGAGACCAATCCTGCATTTAACATTCCTGAACAAGTCCATAAAGAACTAAAAATTATGGATGGTCACGGTGCAGTTTATTCTGCCTCTACTGCAAAACCATGATTGGATTTGCTGAATAGATCTTCAGGATGCATAACATCAAAACAAACAGGTGCTCTGAAAGATTTCTCCATTAGCGGCTAGGAGCCACTCATTTCCAGTTCAGAGCTCTACCCTTTGGTCTTGCCATAGCCCCCAGGGTATTCACCAAATGTATTGCAGTAGTAGCAGCTTACCTGAGACTGCTTGATTTCAATGTGTTTCCTGAATTTCTGACTTCTGTCCTTGAGATTACATATCAGACAAATCCTAGCCATTTCTTCACCACCTGCAGAATTAGTTCTCAAAGCACTAGGTCCGATAGCTGCCACCATAATGTTGGTTCTTACAGCTCACCTACACATGAGGATTCTTCACTGGATTCTAGCAGTACAATGGTCCCTACACAGCTGTCCACTGAATCATCCCATCAAGCTACCTCGAGTGTGCAATGACTCCCTGTCTTGGTGGCTTCAGTTGATGGATGTTGAAGGACGTCCATTTATTCTACCTCCCCCTATCACCACATTGACCACAGACTCATCCCAGTTGGGGTTGGGGGAGCATTACTAGGGACGAGTTGTTCAAGGCATGTGATCGAAACAAGAGTCCAATCTGCATATCAGTGTTTTAGAAATGAGAGCAGTGCTTTTAGTATTGCAAGCCTAACAGAGCTTTCTTACTGTAGGGAGTATTGCAGTTCAAACAGACATGTCCGTAGTTTGGTATATCAACAGATGTGGGAACTAGATCTTACCCCTTAGTTGAGAAGCAATGAGAGTTTGGCAATGGGCGATCTCTTCCAACCACTTTTTTAGTAGCAATGCACATTCTGGGGAAATCCACCGTTTTATCAGAATCCTTCTGATGCCTCACGAGTGGTCTTTAAATCAGTCTGTGGCAAACTTGACCTTTCTCAAATGGGGTCAGCCTTGTTGCAACCTCTTTGCATCCCCTTCCAACAACAAATGCAGCAGGTTGCCTGATCCCCCTTCAGAGACAGTCACCGAGAGACACTCTAATCTATGTTTGGCCCTTCGGTCTCTTTTGTGCTTATCCCCCGCTACTTGACATCCCCATATTTCTCCAGAAAATGCAGAGGTTGAAGAGCAAAGTGATCCTTATTGCACACTTTTCTGGCCTTGACAAGTTTGGTTTCCCTTCCTTTGGTCTCATCTGATACATCCTCCCTGGACATTGGACCCAAGTCCAGACCTCTTTTCTTAGCCATCAGGACACACTCACCCAGATTTGACAGACCTCAAATTAACCACATGGTTTTCTCCAATTAAAATGATGGCTAGACATTCCAGGTTTTCCTCTCCAGTTAACGAAATCTCGGTATGTTCATGTAAAGCTTCCACAAGAAAGATTTACAAGAGCATGTGGAAAAGATTCTCCACTTGGGCTCACCAAAACCAAATGGATCCTTTTACCACTCCCATTCCAGCAGTTTATGACTTCCTTGGTTCAAATTTTCTTGGTGGAGCAAAGCTACTCCACTGTCAAGGTACATTTGGCAGAAATCAGCTCTGATGCCTTCTCAGGATCATATTTTTCTTGGTTGCAAGCTTCAGACCATCCCCATACTGGCATCTCTGCCTGCCCCCACAAGGCCATGTCTCTTACTGCCTTTTTCCAATCTGTTCTTTAGTCACGGCCATGGAGATGTCCTTCAAGGATGCATCTGCAGTCCTAACATATGGGTTGTCCTGCCTCAGGCAGCCCTTCGGTCGGCCGGATTCCAAAGTCTGGGTCTGGCCTCGGCTGATGTCGCACTTCACCCGACGTCATAGCTGCTGTGTATTGGGTATAAAGGCATCAGCCGACGCCATTTTCCCCAGTCTTTCTTGCCGCGTGGTACCCGAAGACTTCTAAAAAGCTAAGTACCCCGTTGGGGACTCTTTCTTGCCTCAGCCGATGTCAGAAAAAGTAAATAATTGTTTAACTTGTGGGAAACAAATACCTCATAAGGATTTCCACTCTTACTGCCTTCCTTGTTTAGGCCCAGACCACGACGTATCAGCTTGTCTAGCCTGTGCTTCCTTCAACCGACGGACGCTTAGACGTCGGTCTGAGTTTGCAGAGGAGTTTTTTGGTCCCGCTTTTGCATACAAAATGCCGTCGGAGACTCCGACTACACAATTAGCTAAAAAGCATAAGGAAAAGGACCGACACTCGCGGTCCGCGGTTTCGGCTGAAACCACGGTTAGGCCAACTGCGAGTGTCTCGGTTTCGGCTGAAACCGAGTCCTCGGTTCTTCCTTCGGCCGAAAGCATGCCTCCGATAGCCGAGGCCTCTCAGAGCATGGCTGAATCTGCTACTGAAATTACCCCTGCTGAAGCAGGCACCCAGGATTTATCAGATACTATTCCTTTAGACATATCTACCCCTGCACGTGGAGCTGCTAGACCCCCTGCATCTATGTCTATCAAGGCTTTTTCCAGGGCTAAAGCAGCTAAATCTTCTAAGGCCTTACCTGCTAAAGCTCCCTCACACAGGCCTACCTCTAGTTCCCAAATGCTAAGCCTGGCTGAGGATCTCATTTCTTTGATCAGGGGATCACAACCTCACCCAGACAGGGCCTCTCAACCCCCTCCAGATAAGAGGCCTAGAACTGAACCCCCGGATCCTGTTTCTACAGACTATTCCTCGGATGACTCAGATATTTCAGACCCTCCGGAAGGCCCATATTCTCCTTATGAGGATTCTGATGCAGAAGACTCCATTCCTTCTGCTTCTCCTCCTGAAGAATTTTTCTTTTGGGGAAACCTTACATGCTATGAGAGAACATTTTCAATGGCAGGGCCAGGATTTTTCAGATTCAAGGAAAAGGCTAAGGACCTTTTTACATTTACCACAGCATAGGCCTTTAGCCATTCCTCCAGTACTAACAGTTGTTGATGATGCATATAATGATGCCTGTCCTGCCCCTGATTCTCTCCCTCCGGCCCCTGCCAAGCCTGACAGATATTACAGGGTCCCGGACACACACTACCATTTGTATAAGGCTCCTATTGCAGATCCTGAAACCATTTCACAGGGCCCCAAAGCTGTTGCAGCTGCCTCTGCCAAAACCCTCTCCCCTCTGAAAGGGAATCTAGAGCATTAGAGAGATGGGGTAAAAAGGTTTATACTTCTGCTACTCTTTCGGCCAGGGCCTTAAACTGTCAATTTCACATGATTCAGTACCAGGAATTTTTGTTATACCAGCTAAATAAAAAACTGTCCTCTCCTGAACCTATAGACCGTAAGTCCCTTCAGGATTTGGTACATAACTCTCAGCAGGTCAGTAACCATTTCTTAAAATGTGGCTATGATGCACTGCAGGCTTCCTTTAGATCAGCTATGACTGGAACAGTGATTAGAAGGCATGCCTGGTTAAAAGAACAATCCTTACCAGACCATGTTAAGTCAAAACTCCTAGATGCTCCTATGGAGAAACAAAGTTTGTTTGGCTCCCCTGCACAGCAGGTTCTAAAGAAGGTGGAAGAAAAAGCAAAATCTGTCCAAACAGTCAAGGATTTCTTACAGGTCCAACCTACGAGGTTTAGCAGAAATTGGCCTTCGAAGAATTGGTCCTTTCCAGACACCTCCAGAGCACAGAGAGGCAGAAATAGACGCCCAAGAGGCAGAGGTCAATCCAGGGGTGCCTACAGGGGACGTCAGTGGCAGCCTAACAACCAGAGAAGCACTGCCACAGATTCAGCTACAACCACTTCCACAGGACAGACACAATGACTTGGCTCTGATTCCGCCTACCAGGGAACAACTGGAAGCCTCCTTGGGCGGAAAACTAGCCTTATTTTCCGTAAACTGGCATTACATTACAGGAGACAAATGGACTTTACAAACAATAGACAAAGGCAACAGGTTTCACTTCCACACTCTACCAAAAAATAGAGGAATGCCAAACCTACCACCAAGCCAAAAAACAAATGCTCTAAGACAAATCAACAACCTACTAAGGATGTGAGCTATAGAAAAGGTACCGCCTATGGAACAAGGACAAGGATTTTACTCCAGACTTTTCCTTGTACCAAGAAAAGAAAATCAATGGAGGCCTATTCTCGACCTGTCCGCTCTGAACACATACCTCATTGTTCCAAAATTCAAAATGCTGACCCTACAGCAACTTCTTCCCATGCTGGGCAAGGAGTCTTGGCTGGTGACTCTAGATCTCAAGGAGGCATACCTGCACGTCCCTAAACGACCAGATTGCAGAAGACACCTCAGATTTCTTGCAGGATCAGAGCATTATCAATTCTCAGCATTGCTCTTTGGCTTATCTACTGTGCCCAGAGTATTCACGAAATGCCTGGCATCAGTAATTGCTCATTGCAGGCTTCAGGGAATTCAAATTTACCCATACCTGGACGACTGCCTAATACAAGCAGACAACAAGACAAAATTAACAAACGATTTGGAAAAGGTTATACAACTGCTGCAAGCCTTGGGATACACAGTCAACATGCAAAAGTCAAGGCTGGTACCATCCCAAAGGATAACATTCTTGGGTGCAGAACTGGACACATCAACTCAGATGGCATTTCTCACAGAAGAAAAACAAAAGCAACTACCACTCTATTTCATGACATTAACAACACAGACCCAGCTTACTGCAAGGAAAGTCCTGCAAGCCCTGGGTTACATGGCATCCTGCATAATATTGATTCCGCATGCCAGACTGCATATGAGAAAGTTGCAATGGTACCTAAGGAATGTATGGTCTCAACACAAGCACAGTCTAGAAGCCCAGATTCCAATAATTCCATGCCTGAAGAAAGAATTCCTGTGGTGGGCTCAGGCCTGTCAGTTGAACAGAGGATTGCCTTTCCACAAACCTCATCCAAGCCAGACCATCACCACGGACGCCTCAGACCTAGGCTGGGGGGCGCACATGGTGGACAAGTGTATACAAGGCCTATGGACACAAGACCAGCTGGATCTACACATAAATCAAAAGGGGATGCTGGCAGTGAAACATGCAATCCAGGCATTCAGACCATTTCTTCAACAAGGTCACCTGCTGATAAGGACGGACAACACCACAGTCATGTGGTACATCAACAAACAGGGAGGTACACACTCATATTCTCTATGCCGGATGGCAATGAACCTGTGGAACGTGGCCCTGAACCTCAACATTCAACTCCAGGCCAGATTTGTACCAGGAAAAGAAAATTCACTAGCAGACACCTTAAGCAGAACTACCACGGATGCTCACGAATGGATGCTGCATCCAGATATCTTCAAAACCATAACAAAGAAATGGGGACTACCAGAAATAGACCTGTTCGCCTCCCCACACAACCACCAATTGAAGAAATTCTGCACAAGAGCATACCACCCACTTGCTTGGAGGGTGGACTCCTATCCTTCAGCTGGAAAACCTGACAGCATATGCATTCCCACCTCTTCCTTTGATGTACAAAGTCCTACTGAAGATCAAAGAGGATCAGCCAAGGATAATCCTGATAGCTCCAGACTGGCCGAGGCAACATTGGTACCTGCTACTGAGAAGCATGTCTCGGACACACGCATGGCCTCTACCTCTATGTCCTTTACTTCTAACACAGAACAACTACAAGATCCTACATCCAAACTTGAAAACACTACAGCTAGCTGCCTGGAATATTGCATAAAACAAAATAACCCAGATTTATCTCAGAGTGTTAAGGACATTATCCTGGAGGCTCGCAGACCCTCCACAAGGAAGACTTATTCAGCCAAATGGAAAAGATACCTCATTTGGAGTGCAGCAAAAGGAGAAAATGTATCATTAGCAAACATAGCAAACATCCTGGAATACTTAGCAGAACTCTTCCACAAGGGCCTGTCCTACTCCTCCATTAAGATTCATGCATCAGCAATTTCAGCAGAATACAACATGGATCCTCCAGTCTTTTCTCATCCTCTACTCAGGCAGTTCCTGAGAGGAATTAAAAATGTAAAGCCTCCAAGGAAACCACCTTTGCCTACATGGGATCTTAACTTTGTGCTGGAAAAGTTAACACTTCCCCCTTTTGAACCAGCAGCAACAGCAGAATTACAGTTCTTATCCTGGAAAACTGCTTTCCTGCTTGCAATCACTTCAGCAAGAAGGGTATCTGAGTTACAGGCATTAATGGCAGTACAGCCCTTCCTTATCTTCCATCAGGATAGAGTGTCTCTGAGAACTAACCCTACTTTTATGCCAAAAGTGGTCTCCAAAGTATCATTGAACCAAGCGATTCACTTACCTACATTCTTCCCCAACCCACAGAACAGGGGGGAAAGACTACTACATACCTTGGATGTGCACAGACAATTACGCTACTATCTGGACAGAACTAAGACCAGCAGAAAAATTGACCAGCTCCTGGTAGCATATGCAACAGGAATGCAAGGAAAAGCAATTTCAAAACAGACAGTCTCAAAACGGATAGGAAATTGCATTAGATTTTGCTACTCTTTTCATGGAAAGACAACTCCAGAAAATATCAGGCCTCACTCCACAAGAGCTACAACCACCACTACAGCTTTCCTACGAGGAGTGGCTACCAAAGACATTTTAGAAGCTGTTACTTGGAGCTCCGTGCATACATTTGCCAAGCATTATAATCTTCCTTTATACTCCAGATCCCGAGCAGGTTTTGCAACTGCTGTTTTGCAAGGGATCTTAACTACACCATCTTTATCTTAGTACCTCCTCCCCCAGTTTGGCTATGGTATTCTACCCATATGTTAGGACTGCAGATGCATCCTTGAAGGACATAGTACAGTTTTGTACCTACCATAAATGTAGATGTCCGATGGGTATGCATCTGCAGTCAGGATTACCCGCCCTCCTTCCCCTCTGTGGTATTCCTAGGGTATTTACCCCTCTTGTAGCTAGCTGGGGGAATCTATTATGGTGTATTTGTTTGTATATATGTATATACATTCTTATATTGTTTGCTCTCTACTGTTTGGAATTATTTGCATTTATCCAAATTTAGCCTTCCTAGAGGGCACCTGGCATCTGGGGCAAGAAACACTGAGGAAAATGGCGTCGGATGATGCCTTTATACCCAATACACAGCAGCTATGACGTCGGGTGAAGGGCGACATCAGCCGAGGCCAGACCCAGACTTTGGAATCCGGCCGACCGAAGGGCTGCCTGAGGCAGGACAACCCATATGTTAGGACTGCAGATGCATACCCATCGGACATCTACATTTATGGTAGGTACAAAACTGTACTTTTCTCAGATTCATGGTTTCCACCACTCCCATGCTGTGACTGGCCAGGCTTCACATGAGAAAGCTTGAGTGGTACCTCGTCAGTGTGACTCCAACAGGCAATCCCTCCCCCTTCACCTTAAAGAAGTCTCCTCTTTCCCCAGTTTCAGAGCTCAACTCAAAAGACACCTTCATCAAAAGTTTGGCTGCAAGTGCTTTTCCACTGGACACAACCTAACTCCTTCCTCTCATGCATCACTTCTACTTTGATCACTTGTTCTCAGCTGCTGCTTCCCTCTCATCTTTACTATTAAAGTTAATTCATATTTGATTTTCTGTTCTGCTAATATTTACATATTGTAGCAACTGTCTATGGGATCCGCGGTGGTGGTGCTGCGGTAGCGTTGTCACCTCACAGCAAGACGTTGTCCTGTTCGATTCTCAGCTAGAGCGTCTTCTGTGGAGACATGCGTGAATGGGCATACCTTCGTTGAAGGTTGTGTGTCAGGGCCGGCAACTCGGCACGTAAAAATCAACTGCCAATCATTAGCGAACCGGAGTTCCGCTATGGCAACCCCTAACCGGGAAAAGCCGAAAGACACAACAACAATCAACTGTCTATGGGATTATTTACCTTCTGTAATTACAGTGCGTTTGTGAATTTGTTCTGTTTTCTTTTTGTGAATCTCTCTACCTAGGCTGTGCCTGCGAATGGTCTATAGTGATCAGTGTTCTACCTCAGCAACTAAAATGAAATTGTCACCCCCAGGACTTTTGTTACCCATCCTTCCCTGTCTTAAGCTCGAGCTTCAGTAGTAGATTTATCAACTGCCCCTCAACCTGGGGTTTCCTTTTCAGGCTGTGGTCATGACTCAAAAGCTCTTTACAGATGCCCCAGACAGGGGATGGGGGCCTCCTTTGGATCTATCAGGGTATAGGGTCTCTGACCTCTTCATCAGAAGTCGGACCACGTCAGTATAAAGAAGATGGGGGCTCTGCTTCTAGCTTTTCATTCACTCTTTTATCCCAGGCCCCTCAAAATTTTCGCAGACCATGTCACAGTGATGTGGTATGTCATCAAACAAAGGGTATACAAGGTCCTCTCCTTTTTGCAGACTAGCTCTTCATTTCTGGAATCTAGCTGTCGAGTATCAAACAAATCTTCAGCCTGTTCACATTTTTTCAGAGTACAATCTGATGACAGACTGTTTGAGTAGGTCCAGCACACAAGCTCACAAATGGATGCTTCACTGATTTGTGTTCCTGATCATTGCCCATTGGTAGGGTATTCCTCAGGTAGATCTTTTTTCTTCCCCTTTTAACAAACAACTTCCTTGATTCTGTTCCTGAGTCCCAAGTCCTCTGGCTTGGAAAGTACACACCTTGTCTTTTTCTTTGGAAGGGGATCTTTCTGTGCACCTTCCCTCCCTTCCCCTTCCTCTCGTACCGTGAGTCTTGCACAAGGTCAGGCAGAAATCTCCCAGAACCTTGCTAGTGACTCCCTTTTGGACCAAACAGCATTGGTTCCACCTTCTTATTCAATTGGGCAAGGGCATTCGCCACAGGTTAGCTCACTGGGTGGATCTTCTCTTACAAGACAAGGAATCTCTTATCAATTCTTTCTTGTCCACTCTTCAACCGATGCTGTTGGTGATAGGGTTTTTAGGTATCTCTTTTCTGAGTACGTAGTTCAGGTTGTGCATGAGGCCAGGAAACCCACTACCAGGAAATCACATTTGTCCAAATGGAAAATATTTTCTGTCTAGTGCCTTTCTCACCATCAGGATTCCCTATCTGTAGAGGTTCCTCTGGTTCTGTCGCATTTGCATGATCTACTCCATGCTGACTTAGCAGATTATTCAGTTAAAGCTCACCTGTCAACAGTTTCTGCTTGTCTGCCCTTAACTTCTCCTCTTGCCTTTACAGTTGAGATCAAGCAATTTCTTAAAGGCATCCTTGATATCAGGCCTCCCAGGAAGCCTGTCCCGCCTTCCTGGAACCTCAGTATTGTACTTGAAAAATTGACTCTGGCTTCTTTTGAGACTGCTTCTTCAGCTTCCTTACAACATTGTACTTGGAAGACTGTTATTCTTTTAGCTTTCACTTCAGCCAAGAGAGTGTCTGAACGTCAGGCTCTCATGGCTGTTCCTTCATAGTTTTCCACAGAGACAGGGTTTTTTCTTCGTACTAACCCTTCTGTTTTGCTCAAGGTAGTCAGTGAGTTGTCCCTAAATCAGCCTTTTCATCTGCCTTCCTTTTTTCTTCTCTACAGACTGCCATTGAGTAGGTGCTTCACATTCTGGATTTGCATAGACTGCTCAGATATAATTTGGATAAAACTAAAGTTATTCACAAATTTGAGCAGCTTTTTGTTTTCTTTCATCCCAGGTCTTTGGATTTCGCTGTTTCTAAACAAGCCATCTCTTCCCAGATTTCTAAGAACATTCTTTTTGTTGTCTTTTCTAATTAGTAAAGGCTCCTCCTACCATAGCTGATGGCCTCCTCCTACCATAGCTGATGGCCTCCTCTGGTGCCTTTTTCAATGGTCTGGATACCAGTTCCATCCCTGAGGCTACTGCTTGATCCTCTGTTCATACTTTCAGTAAGCAGTGCAAGTTGGATGTTACTTCTAGGACTAGTTCTGGCTTTGCCAGGGCTATCCTGTATGGGGTTCTGGAGGCCTCTTCTGTGCTGTCCTCCTCCCTCCTGAATACTGCAGCAGTGATATGGAAGGGCATAGTACAGTTGTGTAAAATCCTAACCTTAACAGTATATATACTGTTCTTCACTATTGCAGTATTCAGTGTCTCCCTTCTGCCCCCTCTGCTCTAGCCTATTCTTTCTTGCCTTCCTGGCTGAGGGGCTCTTCTACTTTTTCTTTTGGATGCACATGTATTCCTTGTCCCCAGGGACAGTCTGTTCCTCCTGGGCCTTTTTCAGTTTTGATTGTGTGTGCCCACACGTCACTTTTATGCTCTGTGCCTTGCACAGGGAGTGTACATGTGACGTACAATGCCTATAGGTACTAAATGCTTTGGTATACTGGCTGGTCATTGGGTTATCCTTGGCAGAGGATCTCTTAAGTTATGAATACTACAACAGTGAAGAGAAGGGCATATACTGTTATGTAAGATTTTACACTCTTGGACTTTCTTTGTGTGTCTCTTTGGGGTCCCTTCCACCTCCCAAAAACATGCTGAGTGTTTCTACCTCAAGCTCACCCGAGAATGGAGTTGTGGGCAGCAGCATGGACTCTAGATAGTGCCTATAGGGGAAAGAGTTGTATAGGCCAACCACTTTGGGAATCAGATATGGTACGCAGTATCCTCAATATAGGGGAGGATAGATTAAAGACTGCACAGTGTGTCAGGCTTGCCACATGACTGTCGAAAAATTAGCTCTAGGTGATTTAGTCATGATTGTTTGTGTTTGTTATGAGTACTTCCAAATAGTAAATTATCCAACTAAGGTCAGTGACATTCTTGATGTAGTCTTGCTAAAAAATAAACATCAGGTTCTGTGTTGCTGTACCGAGCCTCAGCTAGGGAGGTAAGACCAGCTCTCTGTGATACTTGAGATTGCTGCAACAGTAACTGTTGCTAATGATAGATGGGGGCATATGAGGATACAGTCATCCAGTTGGGAGATATGTATGAGGGTATGATTCATCAGAAAGATGGAGTTTTGTCTCCCTTAGTGACATTACTGATGTAGGGGACCCCCCCCCCCCCCAGGTGGACTAGAACATTATCTCAGCTTAGGTGCAGTAAGAAAAGACTATGTAGGAAGTACAAGGTGCAATCCATTCTACTCAGTAAGCTTTTTTATAATAAAGCTAAAAATAAGTTTTAGCAAATCTGTAAATTTGGCAAGGACTGATTATGAAATTGTTCTGGCAGGCAATATTGGGGACAATAACAAGTCCTTATTCAAGCACTGTGGGTGTTATCATATTGATCAGCTATATGGCTTATGCATAGGATATAACAGCCAGACAACTTTCAAAGCTTCAGGCCGTTTTCCTTGCACCCAAACCATTTGAGCTGGCTAAAAGTCAGATTTGGGTGCCAAGCCCTTCAGAGCTTTCCAGCCACCTAATAGAGCTCATCTGTATGCTTTCAGGGATGGACATTTGGCTTATGCTGTTGCACTGCTGGGTAAATAAGTTCCCTTTAGGGGAAAATATTCACACATTTTTGTTGTTTAAACTTGCTTTCCTCTTTAGGAAAGTGTATTTTAAGATAGGAATATTTGATCTGATGTCAATTTTCATTCTGTCCTCAACTTATGGGTTCAGATCTGATAGTTGGATCTGACTTTGCTGTTACAATAGCTTGTGGTAACCAAAAAGCTCTTGAGCTTCTCACTTACCCACAGTGCACCCTTCCTAAGTACCCCAGATCTCGTTTGCTGCTATTCATATTAAAAGTGGTGACCAGTTGCTCTTGAGCAGATAAGTGAATTTAATTGAATTTAAAACTTCCTTTCTCCTTTAAATAGTTTTTTCTGCATGTTCTGTGTTCATCTTTAAAGCTTAGCTGTAGTCCTTACTTTGCGACTGTTTTCTTGCTATTATTTCCCTCCTCCTTTTTTTCGTACGAAAGTACCTCTGAGTACTGTCTTAAAATACAAACAAAATAAACCTTTTGTCCTTAATTTTTTTTCTGATTAACCCTTTCTCTTTCAGAATGGTAGATAAAGAAAAAGGGACGGATGGCTTCAAAAAGTGGGGAGGTGTCAAATGAGAATGCCGTATTCTGACTCGCATACCTTGTGTGTCTATTGTTTGGGACTCCTTCACCTTCAAGAAGATTGCTCCATATGCCATGTGTGCAACCATAAAGCTCTGGTTGAACACAAGACTAAGTTGATTCTTCAAGGTCTTCTTCCTTCTGCATTCAGTGAGGCATTATCTGGAGCTTCCCTTTGTGATGAACAAAAAAAAGGGCAAATCGGCATCATCTAGCCCTTCCTCTTCCTCATCAAAAAATTCTGAAAAAATCTAAGAGGAGGCTTCTGTTGGCTCAGACTTCTCCATCGGATCCATCAAAGACCCAAGCTTTTGGATCCTACAACCTCCTTGGATGTGAAAGTGAGGACTAAGAAATACATGGATCCATCCAGTTCTTTGGATCTGACTTCGGACAAGACCAAATCTTCACCGGATCAGACACCCATTTATTTGACTTCAAGGCTACCTGTTTTACCAAGGACCCAGTTCTCCTCTTCACTAGACCCGGTCCCATTGAGAGTGCCTTCTCCCTTTCTGGAAAGGCCTTATTCTCCCTCTCTGATGTCTGACCGTTCTTCTAGGAGTTTGACTGAAAAGTAAATGGAGAGACTGGTGAGAAAGATTCTCTGGGCACAGATTATGCCAGGGGTTTCCGCGGCTCCTAACCCTTCGGGTCAGGAGATTTGTACATTGACTACCCCTCCTTTACATCCTCTTCGGACTTCTTTCGAACCTTCAGAGTTCTTTGACTGAGCCACCTGGCTCCGTCTGCTTTGGATCCAAAGATAACTTTATCATGGGATCCATCGTTTGCTCTGAATTCTTTGGTTCAGTCAGAGTTGGTGACCTCTCGGAGCCATAGCTGCCTAGTCGGCTCCAAGGTTGTGGGGTCAACTCTGAAGTTTTCGGAGACGTCCCTGCACCTAGGGCCTTTGGCTTGGATGAGCTTGGCTCTGACATCTGCTTCAGGAGGGTTTTCCTCTGAGCAGGCAGGGACAAGGAATCCAGAGATTCGCCCTCTCAGATCCAGAGTCCAGCCCCTGTCAGGGGAGGTCTGAGTCACCTGGCTCCGTCTGCTTTGGATCCAAAGATAAGTTTATCATGGGATCCATTGTTTGCTTTGAGTTCTTTGGTTCAGTCAGAGCCGGAGACCTCTCGGAGCCATAGCTGCCTAGTCAGCTCCAAGGTTGTGGGGTCAACTTTGAAGTTTTCGGAGCCGTCCCTCACCTAGGGCCTTTGGCTTGGATGAGCTTGGCTCTGACTTCTGCTTCAGGAGGGTTTTCGTCTGAGCAGGCATGGACAAGGAATCCAGAAATTTGCCCTCTCAGATCCGGAGTCCAGTCCCTGTCAGGGGAGGTCAGCCTTTGAGATTTTGGAGAGCCATGTCTGCTTCAGCAGCTCAGATGGTCCCTACCTCCTCAGATCTTTAACCCAAACTGTGTCATCTCTACGTACAGAGTGTCAACCTTTTTTTCCACAGGAACAGCAAGTACCAAACCCTCCAGGGTTCCCAGCAGGGCATTCCCATTTCTTCTGATGCCTTCCCAGAGCAGCCCACTGAGGAGGTCCATAAAAAGAAGTTGTGCAAGAGGAAGCCCTTGGATTCCCCAGAGAATTTGTTCACCGAAGACAGACTTCGAGGGCGAAGGGTCTCCAAGGTCGCCTGCTGAAGATGTCTCCTTTGGAGATATCCTGGAAATTCTAAAATAGAGAGGTGATTGGAAGCCCAGCAATACTTTGTCTGAGGAGTCCGTGTACCTGGATGCTTTTGGTACCCACCTGTCTACCTCCTGGGTGACTCTGCCCACCGACGAGCTCATTGAGTTGATCTCTCAGCGGGCATGGAACGCCCCCAGCACCATTGAGCTGATTCCCTGGAGACCAGACAAAATTATTGCCGCTCCTGAGGAAAAGCAGATTTGGACAAAAGGTGTGCCTGTTGATGCCATGGTCGTGGCTGTGGCCACAGAGAAGGAACTAGCTGAGGAAAGTTCATAGGTTCATACGTAGATACTAGGCTGTTGGCCCTAGGCCTATATAAGCCTAACCAAAAATGTACCCTGGCTTTCACCGCCCAAGAAAGTTATTTTCCTCTGCCCCTGTTGAGCAGAGCCACAGAAGTGATCCTGGCGTGAATTTCCTATCTCCCATCCAATCATCAAGATTTTTCTTGAAGAGTGCTAATGAGGAGCTTTGTTTGATATAGATACGTAGTTTGTTCCAGAGTTTGGGAAGTCTCTGGGATAGGAATCTATCCCTCCAAAATGTTCTGTTTATTGTGGTGACAAGGTTTAGGTCTCTAGAGCATGTAGCTCAGAAGGATTGGGATTTCTTTAAGTGGAGCATGTCCAACAGCTATGGGTTTGACATAGCTTTGTATGTTAGGCAGAGATCACCTCTGAGTAGGCAATATGTGACAGTAAAGCTGGAGTTTTTTTGAGACGGTGTGCATGGGGCATCTGTTTGAGGCCGGTAATTCTCTTTGTGAGGTATTTCTGCGGCTTTTCCAGTTGTAGATGTCTTGTGAGGTACATACCAAAAGAGGTGCTGTATTCTATAATGGGTCTAATGAGTGACGAGTAGAGGGGAACAATGACCTCTTTTTTCCTGGATGAGAACCCTTTTGTGATGAGGTGTGCCACACAGAAGGATTTCCTGACTACTGTGGCAATGTGATTATCAAAGGAGAGACTACTGTTCACTTGTGTCCCAAGGTCTGTTATCACACTTTTGGTGTTAAGTAGACTACTGCCTATGTGGTAGTTCATCGGTACAGAGTTTTTACCAAAAGGGATGACAATGCCCTTTTTGGCATTGAGCTTGAGGCCTTTTCTTTGACACCGGGCATCTATTTCAGTGAGGCCCTTTTGTAGGATATCCACATTGTTAGGAGTTTCAGTTATGGCTCCTAGTTTGCAGTCATCTGCGAACTTCATTAGCCAAAGACCTTCTGTGTTAGCCTGTACTTCAAAGAAGTAGATACCAAACAGGAGAGGACCCAGGACTGAACCCTGTGGTACTCCACTTGTCACTGGTCTGAAGTCGGATTTGGAGTCTGCTACTTTCACAGTGTGGGTTCTGTCAGTGAGCCAGCTGGCAGCCCATCTTGTGACATAGGGATTTATACCTAGTTTAGTGAGTTTATCTATAATTGCGGATGGTGTCGAAAGCCTTGGCGAGATTTAGATAAGCTGTGTGAACCACCGTACCCTCATCTACGGCTTTGGTGACCGCTTCAAAGAAGTCTGTCAGGTTTAGGAGACATGATCTGCCTTTTATAAACCCGAACTGGGTGGGGTCCAGAGTTTGGAGATTACCAATGTCATTGTTTATAAGTTCCATGATGATATGTTCCATAGCCTTGCAGACCAGGCTCGTCAGGCTAATGGGGCAGTAGTTCCCATGGTCCGTGGTGGCTCCCACTTTGTGGAGTGGGATGACCGTCGCTGTGCGCCATTCTTTGGGCACAAAGCCTGAGGTCAGGCTGTGATTGAACATGGTACTTAGGTGGGGTGCCAGTTTGTTCTGTAGTTCATGTAGAACACAGCCTGGGATGTTGTCAGGTCCCATGGATGCTGTGTTCTTGGCTTTGGAGAGTGTGGTTTTTACCTGTGCAGCCATGATTCAGGAACTTTGCATTCTTCCGGTATAAAGATGGACCCTTTAGGGGGTGAGAGGGGGGTAAAGTTAGCAGTGAACCTTTCTGCCAGGATGTTGGAAATATCAGTTGGTTCTGTATATTTAGTGCCATTGTGCTGTAACTCAGAGCAGTTCTGAGTGTTGCCATTGAGATTCTTGACATAGCTATAGAATGCTTTGTGGTTGTAGAATCAGTGACGATTTTGTTTTTGTAACTAGCTTTGGAGGATTTTATGAGAGAGCTCAGCTTCTTACTGAGGCTGACCAGGGAGTTCCTCCAGTCATGGGATTTTACTCTTTTTTTTTTTTTTTTTTTTTTTTTTCTTTTGCAACAGTTTCTTTCTTCTGTTGTAGAATTTGTTTATGGCAGGGGACCACCAGATTGGCTTCTTTTTTTTTGGAGGATAGCATCTTGTTTCTGTTAGGGATTGCACGATCCATGCACTCGCGTAAGTGCTTATAAAGTGCATTTGTGTAGGATTCAGTAGTCATACCTCTACTGTCCATCTGCATGGGTGTTGTGAAGTTTGCCACTTCTGTCTTAAGAAGGGTGAAGTTGACTTTGGAGAAATTTGTTATGGTGGTTTCCCTAATGGGGGTTGGGGGCGGGATGTGGATGTCTAGGGTGATTAGCTTGTGGTCGGATCTGACCAAAGAGGAATTGACCTCTGGTGTGGAACACCAGTTGCCCATGTTGCTAATAATCAGGTGTAGGATGTTGCTGCCCCTGGTGGAGGTGTGGATAAGTTGATCCAAGGCATTGGAATTTATGAATTCCAGAAAACGTTGAACAAAAGAGTTGATACAGGAGTAGTTTTCCCAGTTAATGGTGGGGTAGTTGAAATTTCCCATTATTAGGGTGTTAGGTTGTACCCTAATATTTTCCAGTGTATCAAGAAATGAGGAGTGGGAATCCTGGGGCATGGTGGGGGATCTGTAGCAAGCTACAATTGGGATTGCGGTCTTGCCCACAGTTAGTTGTACTTGGATAATCTCGGATGCATTATGCTGAGCAACTAGCCTGGAGGTGTGGATGTCCTTAATGAATGTGGACAAGCCTCCCCCTTTAGTGTTTCAGTCCAGGTTAGGTGGCCAAAAGGTGTGGTATGAATTATAGCCTGGTAATGCAGGGGTGCTCTCTGGAGCCTTAAACCAGGTCTCTGTCACTGCACAGATGTCTCTGTTCTCCATTTTAAGGACTGCCTTGAGTGAGTGCATTTTGAGGTTTAGACTTCTAGCATTGAGTAGCATTACCCTTAGATTTTGCTTGCTTGTACCTGTTATGGTGGTGAATTTGTCATTTGAACCTTTTCCTAAAAAAGCACTATAGGGGTGGCAAGAGCCTTAGCCAATATCCGGAAACCCAAGGGTGACAGGTGAAGGCCATCTCTGGCAAAGCATCGTTGTCTTATCGATCATGTCATCCCAGGCAGACAGATACTGGATCCCCTTAAAATTACACCAGACACTTAGTCAATTGTTAAAGTCAATTATTTTGTCCTTATACTGTTGCATAATTCTAGGTGATGGCAGGATGATTCTCAGGGCTAGGGTCATACCTGCCTGGGCTACAAGATCGGAGAGCTCCTCCATGTCTCTTTTCATGTAGTCCAGGGAGGTATGTATCAGGTCATTCACACCAACATGGACAATGACTTGTTGTACTTGTTGTGGGGTGACCTGAGTGTGTGCATTATGTGTCAGAACCTGGCACCCGACAGGCTGCTGACAGTAACTTTCTCGTTGTTTAGCCTGGTGAGTGAAACATCAGTGTGCCTGACTATAACTATAGAGTCACCTATGACTAGAGTGTTGGTTACGTTATGCCTTATGGGCTGTGGTTGAGTGGCACACTGAGTTTGTGGGCTATGTGTCATTTGGGTTGTGTTGAAGGGTGGAGGCTTCTTGCGTTTCTGCTTTCGAGGTCCCTCTTGCTTGGGCAGATTTTTATTGAGAGCCTCCGCGAATGTAGGTGTGTATTTATTGTTTCTATATGTGTGTTTTGGTGGTACAAGTGTTTACCTTCTCCTCTTGACTGTCTAGTCCAGTCCTGGGCGAAGAGAGCTTTGCTTCCAGTTTGGCTATATAAGTGCATCTCTCACAGGTTGTAATGTTGGGTGGTAGGAGAAGAGGGTTGTCTGTGTACATGAGGCAATTGCTGCATTGCCTCAAGATGCCCAGATTCATCAGGTAGACAGGCGAAAACACTGGGAGCTGATCCTTAGACAATCCTGGATAGGTGCCTATTTATTAAGTACTAAAAATTGTTTTCCTCTAGACAAGTGAGGAAAGTTGAGTGCTGTAGTAATTTGTAGCTTATTGAGTGCTGAGCTCAAAGAAACAGATTTGATTGCTAAAACTAAAAAAACTGGCTAGTTCTATGGGAAAATTCAAAGTGCAGACTTTATGGCGCCAAGAATAGTTTAATCCTAGCTAAGCAGTGATGCATAAAATATTTTTTCTTTGTGTAGATAAGCTATCTAGTGCTTACCACTCCCACTGATAAGCTAGAAGGCTTCCCTCCAACACAGAAAGGCTTGAGGGCTCAGAAACTTACAAACAGTCCTGGATACAGCAAATCTGTATCTGGACTAGACTACTTACAGGAAAGGCAGGAAACAAGCTTAGAAATTTTTTTTTTTTTGTAAAGTGGAAAGGGAGAAAGGAGAGGAGCAGAAGATAATTCAAGGTTAAGAAACTAAGTGGGTTGGCCTTCTGAAATGTTTTCCCTGTATTAGGTAGAATGAGGTAATGACACTAGACTGGGAGGAGTGTCTCAGATCAAATTTACAGTAGGGGTGGGCATCTGAAAAGCCACCAAGTATAAGAACAGGATACCAATAGGGATGGAGGGTGGGAAACAAAAATCAGAACAAACAAACCCAAACAGATGCTTAACAAATGCAGAAAATGTCCAGTTAATACCTCACACACAGTGAAACTAGCTAGAAAAGTATGCAGCAGACAATAAAAGTGCTATAAATAATTTGTAAAAATAAGCAAAAAAACAGGATACTTAATGTTATATATCACAGATCAGTTTGCTCAGTGCTCTTCCTCCGATTAGCTCAGTGTGAAATGGCAGAAACACAAGATGTGAAGTTGTTCAATCTTGCCGTTTGTACTTATACATGGGTATGGAGCCGATCCATCGACACCGAGTCGGCCGCTTTCCAAGCTCAAGATCTCTGAGTAGCTTGAGGCACAGTCCCTATCTCATGATGCTCAATGACTAACCTCAGATCTAGTTTGCCGCTGCAACGGATCGCAAGTTCTTCAGAGCTCGGGCCAGTATAATTCTTTTTCTGTCTTTTGACAAGTAGTGCAAATAGCTTTACATAGAGTTAGTATTGTTATTACAGTTAGTAGTCTGTTCCTGTTATTTTTTTAGGGCTGTGTCCCTCTTGTTGTGTGGATTTTTGCTGTGTTGGTGTTATTGGAGCGGTTGCTCTTGGGCCCTGCCCTTTTTTTTTTCATTTAGGCACTTCTTTGCTTCACTACTATAGTTGAACAGGGCTCTGTCAACTGGATTTCCTTATCTCTTTACATTTAGTCATATTAGTTAGTGTGCTTTTGCTATCTTGCTATAAATATTTAGATGTAAATTTTTTTTTTTGGGGTGCTGGTAGAAAGTTTGACAGTCTTGAACTCTTTATAGTACCGTTTTGTTTTATTATCAGGGATCTGATAATTGTGTGCTGTTTGATATTATGGCTGGCCAAAAAGAGAAACAGAAGTCAGGTTTCAAGAGGTGCGACTGTGGGCAGAAAATGTCTATTACGGATAATCACGTGTCTTGTGTATATTGTCTAGGACCTGTGCATTTACAGGAGGATTGTTCTATCTGCCACTCTTTTAGTGGCAGAGTATTACTTGAAAGAAGAAGAAAGTTAATTGATAGAAGACTGTTGAAACCTGAATTTCAGGAAGGCTTGGATAAGACTGACCAGACCTTCAAGTCTTCGAAAGGGTCTGTTAGGTGTGGTCGCCGGTTCCTAAGTCATCGGAGCCGTGCACCGAACCGATGTTTTGGAGCCAATCCTCTGTGCTGGAGCCAGTGTCAGAGGTGTTGAAGTCTCCAATACTCAGGTCTGTGGCTTCTTCGGTCCCTTCCACCTATTCTTCTAGGACCCTTTCAGACATTGATGTGGACCGTGTCATGCAGAGGCTCTTAGAGAACCCAGCATTGGCCAAATTACTTTTGGTTTCGTCCCAACTGGGTTCGAATCCTACTACCGTCCCTTTGCCTGTGACTACTCCTCCTCTGAGCTTATCTAGGCCTTCGAAGCCGGAGCCAGAAGATCTGATGGTTGTGGACCCCGCGGAGCTGACTCCTGTCCCAGTGACTTCAGCTCCGTCGACCCTGATCTCTTCGGTGCCGTTCGAAGAGTCTCGGAGCCGACACTCTCTCATCGGTTCCGGGGGGGGGGGGTCGAACCGACGCGTCAGTTCTGACCTTTCCTCTCGGGGCCTCAGTGCAGATTTGCTCGGCTCCGTCCTCGGGTTCGGAGCCCTTGGTCTTGGCACCGGGGAAGCCACTATCTTCGTTGGAACCGGCAGATTCCTTGGGTCGAGACTCCAGTGCCTTTGATGCCATGAGGAGGGTAATGTCTGCTAAGACCTTCACTTCCTCAGGTCTCTCCTCTTCCTCCCCTAAAATGCCTCGTTCTGCCTCTAAATTGCAGGTTCCTACTAAGCGCCGAGACCCAGAGCCTCAGGTAACCCCTTTGGGTGAACCCTGCTCTACTGAGACTTCACCAGACGCTCCCCCTGATGAAGTCCGCAGAAAGAAAGTTTGCAAGAGGAGGCATTTGGATTCCCCTCAGGAATCTTTGACTTCAGACACTGACTTAGAGGAATTAGAAGGGTCCCCATGGTCCCCCCTCGGAGGATGTCTCCTTTGCAGACATCCTGGAAATACTGAAACAGAGGGGTGACTGGCAGTCCGTTACCCCTACTGAGGATGAGTTGGTGCTCCTGATGGCCTTTGGGTTTCAACCTTCCACCTTCTGGGTTACTCCGCCCTTCGATGAACTGATAGAACTGGTTGCTCAAAGGGCTTGGGAGTCCCCTGTTTCTATAGAACCAGTCCCTCGCAGGCCCAATAAGTTCATCACTTCCCCTCAAGACAAATTGTACCTCAGTAAAGGAGTCCCTGTTGATGCCATGGTGGTGGCGGTGGCCACCAAGAAAGAGATGTCAGAGACCTCTTCTACTGTCCATCCTCCTAATAGAGATTCTAGGACGATTGACAGATATGGGAACCGCATTTTTAGTTCTGCGACGTTTGCCATGAGATCGCTTAACTATTTAACCCATTTTACCTGTCTTCAACGAGATCTCCTCCAGGAACTTGGAGGTACTCTAAAGGGTAACACAGATGAAGCTATTTCTGAGAAGGTGACGGCTCAGCTTTCTACTTTTAATTCCATTGTCAAATCGTCCATGCGGCTCATTTCCTATGCAGCCGATGGGTCAAGTCGAGCAGCAGGTTCAGCGATAGCTTTGCGGAGACAGTCCTGGATATGCTTATGCTCCTTTGCGGAAGCCTTCAAGTCTTCCTTTGTCAACACCCCATTTGATGGCTCTTCTTTGTTTGGGCCCCAAGTCAAGGAGACTCTCACTAGGTGTGAGCAGGAAGGAAAGACTTTATCTGCCGTAGGAGTTTGTTTTTCCACCCCTACTAGACCATACTCCAAAGGGCAGAAAGGTGGAAAAATGTGGTTCCGGAAGTCCCAAGGAGCTTTCCATAACACATGTAGTGAACCCCCCTTCAGGGGCAGAGGAGGGGGCAATAACAGAAGATGCTGCTTTGGTGGCTTACCTGCACATTCCAATAAGGGAGTCTTGCAGGAAATACCTACGCTTCAGAGCAGGTTCCATTCACTATCAGATGTTCATCGTGTTTCACTGTTGCAGTCATTACACTTGGGTTATCCTGCTGGCAGGCTACCCTCAGTCGGCCTGAATTCCAAAGTCCTGGTCTGGCGTCGGTTGCTGTCGCCTCTTCCCTGACGTCAGTGCGCCAGGGGTATATAAGATGCAGCCGACGCCATTTTCTTCAGTCTTTCTTGCCGCGCAGTGCCAGAAGCAAAAGCAGTTCGCAAGTGCCGGACGGCCGACTCCTGAGATTTTCGCATTTGAATTTCAGATCCAAAGTCTTCAGTAAAGCTAAGTACCCCTTTGGGGAAACTTTTTCTTGCTCCAGACCGATGTCAGTAAAAGTTAACAATTGTATTTCTTGTGGGAAACAAATACCTCATAAGGATTTTCACTCTTACTGTATTCCTTGCCTAGGCCCTGACCACGACGTTGCTAGTTGTCGGTTTTGTGCTAGATTCAACCAAAGCACTATTAAGCGTCGGTTTGATTTTGCTTTACATTACTTTGGCCAAAGGTTTAACTATATAATGCCGTCGGAACAACCGATGACCGGAGTTCATAAAAAGTGCAAAGACAAAGAAAAGGACAGGCATCCGAGGTCCAAAACCGACGAGGAAGCCTCTTCTAGGCCAGTCGCCGGTTCTCAGTGAGGCACTTTTGCAGCCCCTGACACCCGCTACCTCAGAGCCACGGGCTGCCTCCGACTCCCATGTGGAGACAACTAGGCCTCTGGATACTCAAGGTATTGGGCCTACGGAGACTATTCCCTCAGATGGGTCTGGAGCCGCTGAGCAGGCATCGGCTTCTGAGGGTGTTTTCAGACCTTCACAGCTTACTGTCAAGACCACTTCAGCAGCCAAGGCAAAGTCTAAAACACCATTAAAGACAAAGAAACAAGTACAGCATTCTCCAGTACAGTCATCCATGCCAAAGAAACAGATGCTTAAAATGGCCGAAGACCTTATTACTTTGATCAGGGGTTCCCATCCCCCTCCTGATAAAAGGCCTAGGCAAGACACTGACTATGACTCCTCTGACCAGGTTTCTATTTCCTCTGATTTCTCTTCAGAACAGGGATATTCTCTTCCTCCCTATGAGGACTCTGACGCTGAAGAATCTATCCCTTCAGCCTCTTCTCCTGAGGATTACTCTTTTGGGGAAACCTTGCACACCATGAGGTAGCATTTCCATTGGGAGAGCCAGGATTATTCAGAATCCAAGAAAAGGCTCCGAGACTTTCTTTTACTGCCTCAGCACAGGCCCGTTGCTATCCCCCCATACTAGATATTGTTGTTGATGTTTTCTCTGAATCCATTTTGTCTCCTGATTCTTTACCCCCTGCACCAGTCAAACCAGATAGGTACTACAGGGTCCCAAATTCTCATAAATTTCTTTATAAAAACCCTGCTGCTGACCCAGAAACAGTTTCTCAGGGTCCCAAAGAGGTCAAGGCTTCCACTGCAAAAGATTCTAGAGCACTGGACAGATGGGGGAAAAAGTTTACACCTCTGCTACTTTAGCTGTAAGGGCTTTAAACTGCCAGTTTCACATGCTAAAATATCAACAATACCTGATGTCTTTGCTAAAACAGAAAATGCTTACAAGCTCAGAATGTCCTGAAAATAAGGAAATGCAGGATTTATTGCATGCAGCTAAACAAGTGGGAAAGCATACTTTGCAATGTGGTTTTGATTCATTAGAGGCTTCTTGCAGAGCCGCAGTTACAGGTTCTGTCATTCGAAGACATGCTTGGTGAAAAGAACAAAGTTTACCTGACCATGTTAAAGCAAAATTATTGGATGCTCCATTACAGCATGATACTTTGTTTGGTGTTAAGGCAGAAGAGGTGTTAAAGAAAATAGAGGATAAAGCAAAATTAATGCAGACAGTAAAGGATTTCTTACAGGTTCAACCACCCAGAGTTAGCAGGAACTGGCCTTCAAAAAATTGGTCCTTTCCAGTGTCAGACAGGCCACAAAGAGGCAGATACAGACGCCCAAGAGGCAGATCTCAGCCCCAAGGCTCATACAGGCCTAAACAGTGGGGTGCTTCAGACCCCAAAGGCAGAGAAGACAAATCACAACCTTACAGGAAACCGTCCCAATGACTGTCCTCTACCTATGCCAAGCACTTATCTTTTGGAAGCACCCTTAGGGGGAAAACTAGCACTTTTCTCACAAAATTGGCAAGCAATAACCCAGGACAAATGGGTACTAAATATTGTTTCTCAGGGTTACAGGTTCCACTTTCACACCCTACCAAGATCAAAAGGTATGCCAGACCTGCCACACAATCAGTGGGCAGAGGCACAAAGACAAATTTCTGCTCTCATGGACATGAGGGCTATTCAAAAAGTACCACAGGAAGAGCAGGGGCAAGGATTTTACTCAAGACTTTTCTTGGTACCCAGAAAGGACAACACTTGGAGACCAATACTGGACCTGTCTACTTTAAATACTTTCCTGGACGTTCCAAAATTCAAAATGTTGACACTACAGCAACTTCTACCCATGCTGGGCAAGAAGGCTTGGCTAGTTACCTTGAACCTCAAAGAGGCATACCTGCATGTCCCAATCAGACAAACTTGCAGAAGATACCTCAGATTTATAGCTGGTTCAATGCATTACCAATTCTCTGCACTGCCCTTTGGCTTATCTACTGCGCCCAGGGTCTTCACAAAATGCCTGGCACCAGTAATTGCTTTTTGCAGACAAAAAGGAATCCAAATATATCCCTACTTGGACGATTGCCTTATTCAAGCAGAGAGAAAGGACATTCTTCTAAAGCATCTGGTGTTTGTAAAAAGATTACTAATTTGCCTAGGGTACACAGTAAACGAAAAGTAATCAAAACTAGTGCCCTCTCAAGAGATAATATTCCTGGGTGCAAGCTTAAATACAACTGCCCAGATGGGTTATCTCACCCCAGACAAGCAAAGGCAACTGACTCATTACTTTCAAATGATGGCAACAAAGACCCAGCTACCTGCAAGAAAAATTCTGCAGGCTTTGGGCTTCATGGCATCCTGCATCCTTCTAATTTCATATGCAAGAATGCATATGAGGAAATTACAATGGTATCTAAAAAGTGTTTGGACTCAACATTGCCACAGCCTGGAAACAATAATAACTCTTATTCCCTGCCTGCAACAGGAGTTTCGATGGTGGGCACTGGCCTGTCACCACAACAAGGGACAGCCTTTCACCTCATCCACAGCCAGGCAGACACTAGCAACAGATGCATCAGATTATGCCTGGGGGGCACACATGGCAGGAAAATGTATACAGGGCACATGGACCACGGACCAAATGCATCTTCATATCAATCAAAAAGAGATGCTAGCTGTACAGAATGCCCTGACAGCCTTCAAGGATCTATTACATCCAGGACAACTATTGCTAAAGACGACCATACTACAGTTATGTGGTACATAAACAAGCAAGGGGGCACTCATTTCTACCCCCTCTGCAGGCAAGCCATGACGTTGTGGAACACAGCACTGACCTACCAAGTACATCTGCAGGCACAATTCCTGCCAGGAAACAAAAATACTCTGGCAGACGAACTAAGCAAAAACCTCATGGACCCTCACGGGTCGAAACTAGATCCACAGGTCTTCAGCATGATAACAAGGAAATGGGGATGCCCAGACATAGATCTATTTGCCTCCCCTCACAACTGCCAACTACAGAGATTCTTCACAAGGACTTATCACTCACAATCATGGAAAGTAGATGCTTTATCATTCAGCTGGAAAACCCTGACAGTTTATGCCTTTCCACCACTACCTCTCCTTCCCAAGGTACTCCTAAAAGTCAGACAAGAGAAGCCAAAAATGATTCTGATTGCCCCAGACTTGCCACGCCAGCACTGGTACCCAATCCTAAAGAGCTTGTCTCAAGGCCCAGCCTGGACTTTACCTCAAATTCGTCATCTTCTGACTCAACAAAACAGTCAGATCCTGCACAGCCAACTCAGGACCTTAAATCTGGCTGCATGGCAAATAAAATAGCCACTCAGAACACACCACTCTCTAAAGCTGTTATGGATGTCATTTTGGAAGCCAGGAGGCCCAGCACCAGGAAATCTTATGCAGAAAAATGGAAGAGATTCTGTGCTTGGAACCAGGCACAAGAACTTGAACCACTTGTTCCAAATATTTCTCAGATTTTATAATACCTAACTGAGATGCTGGACAAAGGCCTATCTTTCTCATCAATTAAGATCCATGCCTCTGCCATTTCAGCTCATTACAATACAGAACCTCCTATTTTCTCACATCCACTGCTAAGACAGTACCTCAGGGGGGCAAAAAACATAAGACCCCCAAGGAGAGCACCGATTACTGCATGGACCTCAACTTTGTCTTGGAAAAGCTCACACTGCCTCCTTTTGAGCCAGCCACTACAGCTGATATAAACTTTTTATCATGGAAGACTGCTCTGCTCCTAGGAATAACTTCAGCAAGAAGAGTCTCAGAGTTACAGGCATTAATGACAGTGGAACCTTTTATCATTTTTCATCCGGACAGGGTTTCTCTAAGAACAAACCTAACATTTATGCCAAAGGTAGTATCCAGTGTGGCTCTTAACCAAACCATTCATTTGCCAACATTTTATCCAAATCCCCAGAATAAAGGGGAAAGACTCCTGCACTCTTTGGACATACACAGGCAGCTACGCTTCTACTTGGACAAAACAAAAGCTTTCAGAAAAACTGAGCAACTGTTAGTAGCATATGCTGCAGGATCACAAGAAAAGGCTATCTCAAAGCAGACTATTTCAAAATGGATAGGACACTGTATTTGTTTCTGCTATGCACAGCATGGCAAGTCAGTGCCTAAGAATATTAGGCCACATTCTACCAGAGCAGCAGCCACTTCAGCAGCCTTTCTCAGAGGAGTACCGACCAAGGAAAGTTTGGAGGCTGCAACTTGGAGTTCAGTGCACACTTTCACCAAGCATTATCACTTACCTCTTTACTCTAAATCCAGAGCAGGCTTTGCCACTGCAGTGCCTCATAGCCACTCCTAATCCTATTTAGACCCAGCCGCCCCACCTCAGGTTTGGGATTCAACCCAAGTGTAATGACTGCAGCAGTGAAACACGATGAACATAGTACAGTTGTGTACCTACCATAAATGTAGATGTTCGAGTGTATTCACTGTTGCAGTCCAGGTTACCCTCCCACCATCTCCTTTTTCCTTGCTGGGACTTATCTGTACTTCTCTATCCTATACAACCTATGTGGTGTATTTGTTTGTAGATGAAGGTATTGCTTATGTTAGTGCATGCATTTTTATTTGCAACATTTTTAGCCTACCCTTTTGGGGGCACCTGACATCTGGGGCAAGAAAAACTGAAGAAAATGGCATCGGCTGCATCTTATATACCCCTGGTGCACTGACGTCAGGGAAGAGGCGACAGCAACCGACGCCGGACCAGGACTTTGGAATTCAGGCCGACTGCGGGTAGCCTGCCAGCAGGATAACCCAAGTGTAATGACTGCAACAGTGAATACACTCGAACATCTACATTTATGGTAGGTACAAAACTGTACTTTCTCTGCACTTCCCTTTGGCTTATCTACTGCACCCAGAGTATTCACGAAGTGTCTAGCTCCAGTCATTGCATTTTGCAGGCAGGGAAATATTCAAATATGGCCATACCTGGACGATAGTCTGATTCAGGCAGAAAGCCAGGACACGCTATTAAAACATCTGGCATTTGTAAAGAAACTTCTAACCTCGCTGGGGTACACCATAAATGAAAAGAAATCTCATCTAGTACCCCGCCAACAAATTGTATTCCTGGGAGCAAGCTTGAACACAATTTCCCAGATGGCTTACCTCACGCCAGAGAAACAAGTTTATTTGACAGCCTACTTCAAACTACTGGCCACAAAGTCCCAGCTATCTGCATGGAAAATCCTGCAAGCCCTGGGGTTCATGGCCTCTTGCATTCTACTAATTCCATATGCAAGACTGCATATGAGGAAACTACAGTGGTATCTAAAAAGCCTATGGTGTCAACATTCTCAGGACCTGGAATCAATGATTCCTATCATTCCTTGTATAAGGACAGAGTTCCTTTGGTGGGCAGAGGCCTGCTACCACAACAAGGGGCTCACATTCACTCTACCCACTGTGTTAACCCTAACAACATACACATCAGACTATGCATAGGGGCACACTTGGCAGGACAGTGCATTCAGGGCAAATGGAACCTAAGTCAGATGCACCTGCACATCAATCAAAAAGAAATGTTAGCTATACAGAATTCCCTGACAGCCTTCAAGGACCACATTCTTCCAGGACAATTATTGATCAAGACATTCAACATTACGGTTATGTGGTACATAAACAAGCAGGGGGGAACCCATTCGTACCCTCTCTGCAGACTAGCCATGGCTCTGTGGAACACAGCCTGAAGCTACCAAGTGCACCGACAAGCTCAATTCCTGCCAGGCAAGCTAAATTTACTGGCAGACAACCTAAGCAGAAATCACATTGACCCACACAAGTGGAAACTGGAACCAAAGATGTTCTTCGTGTTTCACTGTTGCAGTCATTACGTTTGGGTTATCTGCTTGCAGGTAGCCCTCAGCCGGCCTGATTATCAAAGTCTTGGGTCCTGCGTCAGATGTTGTCTCATCTTCTATGACGTCAGGTCGTCAGGGGTATAAAGCATGCAGCTGACGCCATTACATCAGTCTTTCTTGCCGTGTGGTGCCCAAAGCAGAAGCAGTTTGCAAGTGCCGATCGGCCAACTCCTGAAATTTTCGTTTTCAAGTTTCAGAACTGAAGTCTTCAAAAAAGCTAAGTACCCCGTTGGGGATCCTTTTTCTTGCTCTAAACCGATGTATGCAAAAGTTAACAATTGTATTACCTGTGGAAAGCAAACACTTCATAAAGATTTTCATTCGTACTGCATTCCTTGCTTAGGCCCAGACCACGACGTCCCTCACTGTTGGTTTTGTGCCTTATTCAATCCTTGAACTATTCGTCATCGGTTTATTTTTACATCAAGCTATTTCCTGCCAGGCAAGTTAAATTCACTGGCAGACGACCTAAGCAGAAATCTCATGGACCCACACGTGTGGAAACTGGAACCAAAGATATTCAACATGTTGAGAACAAATGGGGGAACCCAGAGATGGACCTTTTTGCCTCCCCTCGGAACTGCCAATTGGATAAATTATGCACAAGGACTTCCCTTAGTCAAGCTTGGAAAGTGGATGCCCTGTCCTTCAACTGGAAAAGCCTCTGAATTTATGCCTTTCCTCCCTCTGCCTCTACTTTCGAAAGTTCTGCTAAAGATCAAACCAAGGACAATACTGATTGCACCAGACTGGCCACGCCAACACTGGTACCCCCTCTTGCGCAGTATGTCACTGCTGGATCCATGGTACCTGCCTCAGACCCCTTCCCTGTTGTCTCAGCAGGAGGGCCAGATTCTGCACCCCCAGCTTCAAATCCTGAACCTTGCAGCCTGGCTAATTCCCTGAGCTCTCCAATAGCATCCCTCAGTAAGCAAGTGATAGATGTCATTCTGGAGGCAAGGAGACCTAGTACTAGAAAATCCTATGCAGAAGAGTGGAAAAGATACTGCTCCTGGTGCCAGACTCATGTGCCCAGCTTACCGCATATTTTTCAATACTTAACAGAGATGCTCCACAAGGGCCTTTCTTTCTCATCAGTTAAAATTCATGCCTCAGCCTCAGCCATTTCAGCACATTATAATACTGAGCCACCCCTCTTTTCTCACCCCCTGCTGAAACAATTCCTCAGAGGGGCCAAAAATTGAAGACCACCCAGGAGAGCCCCTACTCCATCCTAGGACCTTAACCTTGTATTGGAAAAGCTCACTCTACCTCCTTTTGAGCCAGCTGCAACTACAGAGTTGAAATTCCTTTCTTGGAAAACTGCTTTTCTTCTAGCCATCACTTCAGCAAGAAGAGTGTCTGAACTACAGGCCCTCATGGCAGTGGAGCCTTTCATCATCTTTCATGCGAACAGGGTGTCCCTCAGGACCAATCCTTCTTTTATGCCCAAGGTGGTATCCAGTGTGACCCTTAATCAGTCCATTCATTTGCCTACCTTTTTTCCTAACCCACAGAACAAAGAGGAATGAATACTGCACTCTCTGGACGTGCACAGACAACTAAGATTTTATTTGGACAGGACTAAGCCTCTCAGAAAAACTGAAAAGCTGGTAGTTGCCTTTGCTGCAGGGGCAGAGGGGAAGGCCATCTCAAAGCAAATCATTTCTAAGTGGATAGGCCATTGCATTTTTTTCTGCTATAAGCAACATGGAAAACCTGCCCCACAGGGGATAAGATCACATTCCACCAGGGCAGCATCTACCTCTGCAGCCTTTCTCAAAGGTGTCCCTACCAGGGACATCCTAGAAGCTGCTACCTGGAGCTCTGTACATACCTTCACCAAGCATTACCACTTGCCTATTTCTTCTAAATCCAGAGCTGCGTTTGCCACTCCAGTCCTGCAGGGCTTAATAGCTGGTCCTAATGTGCTCTAGCTTCCTCCTCCTCCCTTCTTTAGCTTTGGGAATCTACCCAAATGTAATGACTGCAACAGTGAAACACAAAGAACATAGTACAGTTGTGTACACTTAACATAAGTAAAGATGTTCGAGTGTATTCACTGTTGCAGTCCTGGTTACCCTCCCTCCAGGCCCCTGACTTCTCTTGGCTATACCTTGCTTCTTGATTAGTGTATTTCAGCTTTCTGGTGTATTTGATTTTTGTTGGAGGTGTAACCTTACATATAATTGCTTCCCATTATGGGGGCACCTGACATCTGGGGCAAGAAAAACTGATGTAATGGCGTCGGCTGCTTGCTTTATACCCCCTGACGACCTGACGTCATGGAAGATGAGACAGCATCTGATGCAGGACCCAAGACTTTGATAATCAGGCCAGATGAGGGCTACCTGCAGGCAGATAACCCAAATGTAATGACTGCAACACTGAATACACTCGAACATCTACATTTATGGTAAGTGTACACAACTGTACTATATTCAACCTTTTGGGAAACAAATGGGGAAGTCCAGAGATAGACCTGTTTGCCTCCCCTTAGAACTACCAATTGGACAAATTCTGCACAAGGACTCTCCACAGCCAAGCTTGGAAAGTGGATGCCCTGTACTTCACCTGGAAAAACCTCTCAGTTTACGCCTTTCCCCCTCTACCTCTCTTCTTGAAAGTTTTTCTAAAGATCAAACAGGACAAACCAAGGACAATACTGATTGCACCAGACTGGCCACGCCAGCACTGGTACCCCCTCCTGCACAGCATGTCACTGCTGGAACCATGGCACTTGCCTCAGACCCCGTCCCTGCTGTCCCAGCAGGAGGGCCAGATTCTGCACCTTCAGCTCCAAACCCTGAACCTTGCAGCCTGGCTAATTACTTGAGCTCTCCAATAGCATCCCTCAGTAAGCAGGTGCTAGATGTCATTCTGGAGGCAAGGAGGCCGAGTACTAGAAAATCCTATGCTGAAAAATGGAAAAGATACTGTTCCTGGAGCCAGACTCAGGGGATGGGCACAACGGGACATCCTAAAAGCTGCTACCTGGAGCTCTGCACATACCTTCAGCAAGCATTACCACATGCTTACTTTTTCTAAATCTAGAGCTGGTTTTGCCACTGCAGTGTTGCAGGGCTTAAAAGTTGGTCCTAATGCTCTATATCTTCCTCCTCCCTTCCTTAGCTTTGGGAATCAACCCAAATGTAATGACTGCAATAGTGAAACATGAAGAACATAGTGCAGTTGTGTACACTTACCATAAATGTAGATGTTCGAGTGTATTCACTGTTGCAGTCCTGGTTACCCTCCATCCAGCCCCCTGACTTCTCTTGGCTATACTTTTATTCTTGTTTAGTGCATTTCTGCTTTCTGGTGTATTTGCTTTTTGTTGGCGGTGTAACCCAACATATAATTGCTTCCCATTATGGGGGGCCCTGACATCTGGGGCAAGAAAAACTGATGTAATGGCGTCGGCTGCATGTTCTTTACCCCCTGACGACCTGACGTCAGGGAAGAAGAGACAGCATCCGACACAGGTATCCAAGACTTTGATATTCAGGCTGGCTGAGGGCTACCTGCAGGCAGATAACCCAAATGTAATGACTGCAACAGTGAATATACTCAAACATCTACATTTATGGTAAGTGTACTCAACTGTACTTTCTTCATTTGCTTCACATAAACTCTGCAGAGCATTTTTGAGAGGAACTCTCCTTTTAAAGCCCCCGTATAAAGACCTTACTCCCCCTTGGGACCTAAATTTGGTGCTGCATGTTATTATATATCCCCCCTTTCAAATCAGCAGCTAGGTGTCTCAAATTCCTTTCTTGGAAGACCATCTTCTTGGTAACTATAACTTCTGAAAGGAGAATTTCGGAAATTTTAGCCTCATCTTCCAAACCACCATATTTGATTTTTCACAAAGACAGAGTATCTCTCCATACTAATCCATCCTTTTTACCAGTGGTGGTATCGGAGAAAAATATCAATCAGTCCATCAGTTTACTAGTATTTTGTTTCCAAAATTTGAGAACAGAGGTGAATACTTGATATGATGTAGTCCAATCTCGCCTTACATTCTTACCCGTGGGTTTGGAGCCAAACCTCGGCTCCGACTCGGCCATACTCTAGCTGGAAGTCTTCAATTGGCTCGTGGCTAAGAGGTATCCCATCATGCAACAGGTCTATTCCCCAGATCTCGTTTGCCACTCGTTAGGCTCAGACGTGGTCTCGCTTTTAGCCGTGGCTAAGTATACTGTCTATAAAAGTTTTATAAACTGTTGATTTGTTGTTGCTCAAAAAAAAGCTATTTTCATAACTCTGTGTGTGTGGTAGTGGTGTTTTACTGCCTTTGTTTGTTTCTCTTGCTCTTTTTTGTGGCCTTGTATTGGCCGTTTTGGTATCCCATTCGTTTCTTTCCCCACAGGCTAGGCCCGTTTAAGTTAGAGGACCTAGTCCTCCCCATTGTTTTTGTGTGATCTTTGGTTTCGTGCTCCATTCTGTTAGCATTAGTGTTATTGTGTCTGACTAGTGGTGCTATCCTGCCTTTGTTTACCCGGGCTAGGCCCGTTTAAGTTAGAGGACCTAGTCCTCCCTGTTGTCTTTCCCACCGGTTTCTAGGCCGTTTTAGTTAGAGGCTCTTTTTCTCGTGTGGGGTTAGTTGGGTCTAGTGTGCGTATATATTACTTTGTTCCTTTCAGCATGTCCAAGGATTCTGAGGAACTCAGGCCTTCGGGCTTTAAAAAGTGTGTTGAATGCAACAATAAAATGTCTTTAACTGATGGGCACTCTGTGTGCGTGTACTGCTTGGGGGCTATTCGCCTCCAGGAGTCCTGCTTGTTTTGTCATTCTTTCAAAAGCCTGTGTGCTACAGGAGAGGAGGAATAAGCTCATTTTGAAAGGACTGCTTAAACACTCCTTCGAGGAAGACCTGGCTAAGTCTTCCAGTGCATTATCCTCTCCAGCTAAAAAGGACAAAAAGACTTCTAAGAAGTGCTCTCCAGCTCTGTCTGTTTCTTCGAAACTGCCAGAGAAAGTTGCTAGAACAGCTTTTCCTTCTTCAGTTCCATTGCCCTCGGTGCCGACAGAAGGTAGTCTCTTGACTAGGTCCATATCGGCTGCCAGCCTTTCAGAGCCGGTCACGGATATTTTGGTTTGGAGCCAGTCTCCAATTATTCGACCGGTTTCTACTTCAAGCAAGTCCCCTTCTGTAGGAAGATCCAGATCTGCTACATTATCCTCCAGGTCTTCCATGACCCTTTCTGATGAGGACATTGATAGGGTGGTGAAGAAACTGCTTCAGTCATCGGTGTTGGCCAAATTGATTTCGGCTTCAGAGCCTATGGCCTCTTCATCCTTTGTTGTTCCTTTTCCAAGCCTTTTTCGGTCTTCAGAGCCAAGGTTGTCAGTTCCGTCAGGTCGGTTCCAGTAGCCTCGCCTGGCCTCTCGGTTCTGATTTCCGCTTTGACCCCGTCGGCTCCGTCCACGGGGTCGAGGGTCAATGGTTCTCCGGTCAGAACCGAGGGGGAGGGATTGGATCGATCTTCATCGGTTCCGAGCCTTCCTCTCGGTGCTTTGGCTCAGGTGAGCTTGGACCTGACATCTGCTTCGGACCTCGGCGCCGAGGGCTACTACTGTTTCCTCTACAGGTAGTCGGCCTTCGGAGCCGGGGGATCAGCCTTCGAGGTTATGAGGAGCGTGCTGACCAAGTCATCAGCTGCATCCTACGGCACCGATACTCTGCCCCCCCCCAGCACCGGTGTCAGTTTTGGATCACGCTCTGTCCATGGGCAGCGGAGACCCTAAGCCTCAGAATACCTCCATGAGTGGTCCCCAACTTTCTGAAGTCTCCTCAGAGTTTTTGCCTGAGGAGTCTGCCAGAAAGAGATTGTGTAAGAGGAAACACCTTGACTCCCCGGATGAGTCTCTCATGTCGGACACTGACCTCGAGGAGTCAGAGGGGTCCCCCAAGTCGTCTTCTGAAGATATCTCTTTTTCAGATATCCTTGATATCTTGAAGCAGAGAGACAGATGGCCCTCCAAATCCCCTTCTGATGAGGAGTCGGTGTTCCTGAAGGCTTTCGGGTCTCAACCCTCCACCTCTTGGGTTTCTTCCCCTTTTGATGAGCTACTAGATCTTGTCTGTCGAAAGGTGTGGGAAACTCCTGACACTGTGGAACCGGTCCCTAGGAGACCCAATATGTTTTTGTCCACCCCCTCTGACAAGGAATATCTAACTAAAGGCATTCCAGTAGATGCCATGGTGGTGGCAGCGGCCACCAAGAAGGAACTTGCTGAAACTTTGCCTACCGTCCATCTGCCTAACAAGACGTCCCGGGCTATGGACAGGTATGGGAAGCGTGTGTTTACCTCAGCGACCTTTACACTGCGGTCACTGAACTACTTAAAGCATTTTACAAGGCTCCAGATAGATCTCCTAAAAGAGCTAGGAGATTCTCTACAGGATAACATTTCTGATGCCGTGACACAGAAGGTCAATGCACAGATGTCTACCCTAAATTCCCTTACCATCTCCTCCATGAGGCTGATCTCATACGCAGCCGACGGAGCGAGTAGGGCAGCGGGTTCCGGAGTCTCTCTTAGGAGACACTCCTGGATGCGCTTCTGCAATTTTGCGGAGGCCTTCAAGTCTACATTCACCAATGCCCCCTTTAATGGTTCATCGTTGTTCGGAACCAAGGTGAAGGACACTCTCACTAGGTGCAAACAAGAAGGAAAAACCCTGTCTGCCATGGGACTCTGTTTTTCCATGCCTTCTAAACCTTACCCCAAGGGCCAGAAGGGTGGGAAAATGTGGATGCTCATCGTGTTACCCTGCTACAGTCATCACACTTGGGTTATCCTGTCATCAGGTGGTCCCGCAGTCGGCCGGAATTCCAAAGTCTTGGTCCAGCGTCGGTTGCTATCGCTTCTTCCCTGACGTCAGTGCGCCGGGGGTATATATATTGCAACCGACGCCATTTTCTTCAGTCTTTCTTGCCACGCGGTGCCCGAAGCAGAAGCAGTTCGCAAGTGCCGTTCGGCCGACTCCTGAGATTTTCGAATTCGAATTTCAGATCGAAGTCTTCCATAAAGCTAAGTACCCCGTTGGGGAAACTTTTCTTGCCTCAGACCGATATCAGAAAAAGTTAACAATTGTATTTCTTGTGGGAAGCAAATACCTCATAAGGATTTTCATTCTTATTGCATACCTTGCCTAGGCCGAGACCACGATGTCACTTCTTGTCGGTTTTGTGCTAGTTTTAATAAGCGTACTATTAGGTTCATAGGTTCATACTAGGCTATCTGCCCTGGGGCAATTATAAGCCTAGCCCAATTCTGTATAGCTTACGCCACCCCTTGATTTGAGTATACTGTGCCCTTTTTAAGGTTTAGTTTACTGTGCCTCTGTCTAATAGTGACACGGGAGTAATCCCTGGGACAAACCTACGATCCCCCATCCACTTATCGAGATTCTTCTTGGAGATTCAGTGAGGTGCTCTGCCTCACATGAACTGGAATTCTATTCCAGAGCCAAGGGAGCCTCTGGGTTATGAACCTGTCCCTCCAGCAAGTTCTATTTATTTCTGTGCTGAGGTTCAAGTCCCTCGAGCGTGTGGCTCTAAGGGATTTAGATTTACTGAGGTGGAGCATGTCCATTAATTCTGGATTTGACATAGCTTTGTATGTCAGGCATAGATCGCCTCGAAGTAGGCGGTATGCAACTGAGTAGAGCTGGAGTTTTTTTAACCGAGCAGTATATGGCATCTGTTTGAGACCATTGATCCTCTTGGTGAGATACTTTTGGGGTCTTTCTAATTGCTGCAGGTGTCGGGTAAGGTACATCCCAAAAGGGGCATTGTATTCTATGATGGGCCTGATGAGGGATGAATAAAGGGGCACGTCGGCCTTGTACATTCCGTCAAAATTTCTGTAGCGGTCTCGGGTTCCAGATCTGCGGTAGTCAGGGGCTGCGTCGAAGGCTCACTGAGGACCGGAGAACGCTTTGATTTCACACGACACTACTTCGGTAGGAAATTTAACTACACCATGCCGTAGGAGCAACCGACTACCAGCGTGCACAAAAAATGCAGGGATAAGGACAGACAGCCCAGGCCTAAGCCAGATTCCGAGGCCTCGGCTGATCTGGTCTCCGGTCCTAAGTGAGGCTCCGACGCAGCCCCTGACTACCGCAGATCTGGAACCCGAGACCGCTACGGAAATTTTGACGGAATGTACAAGGCCGACGCAGCCTTTTACTTCAGGCCCTTCCGACGACTTTGCTTCAAAAGATGTCGGTGCTACAGAAACGCCATCGGTTTCTGAAGGCGTTTTCAGACCGACGTCTCTCACCATTAAAACGTTTTCTAAGTCGAAGACTCCTTCTAAATCTAAAAGGACTGCACTTTAGTCTCCTGTTCAAGGCCCTATGCCTAAGAAACAGATGCTCAAAATGGCTGAAGATTTGATTTCTTTAATCCGGGGTTCACAGCCCCCTCCTGACAAAAGACCTAGACAAGAGGAAGATTATGCTTCCTCTGAGCAAATGTCCATTTCTTCAGACTCCTCTGAGGACCATGACTATTCCTTCTCTCCTTATGAAGATTTTGATGCTGAGGACTCTATTCCCTCAGCTTCTCCTCCTGAAGACTACTCCTTTGGGGAAACTTTACACACTATGAGGGAACATTTTCACTGGGAAGGTCAAGACTACTCTGATTCAAAGAAAAGGCTCAGAGAGTTTCTTTTACTCCCTCAACATAGACCACTTGAAATCCCACCAGTTTTGGACATTGTGGATGATGTCTATTTAGAATCCAGTTTCAACCCAGACTCTCTACCTCCTGCTCCGGCTAAGCCTGACAGATACTACAGAGTGCCTGATTCCCACAAATTTCTTTACAAAAGCCCAGTAGCTGACCCAGAGACTATCTCCCAGGGTCCCAAGGGGGCTAAGGCTTCTATGGCTAAAAACCCAGTACCTTCTGAGAGGGATTCCAGAGCACTAGACAGGTGGGGGAAAAAGGTTTACACCTCAGCCACACTAGCAATGAGGGCACTGAATTGTCAATTTCATATGCTTAAGTATCAGCAATTTCTAATCTCTCAGTTAAAGCAAAGAATAACCACTCCCCTCAACAATCTGAATTGAAAGAAGTACAGGATCGGTTGCACGCCACTGAGCAGGTGGGCAAACATACCTTACAATGTGGGTTTGATTCTTTGGAGGGCTCCTGTAGAGCAGCTGTCACTGGGTCTGTTATACGTAGGCATGCTTGGTTAAAGGAACAAACTCTGCCTGATCATGTCAAAGCAAAACTACTAGATGCTCTCTTACAGCAGGATGTTCTTTTTGGAGTTAAAGCAGAATAAGTTTTAAAGAAAATGGAAGATAAGGCAAAATCTATGCAGACAGTCAAAGATTTCCTACAAGTATAACCCCCTCGCTTCAGCAGAAACTGGCCAACAAAAAATTGGTCCTTTCCAGCCACTGACAGACCACAGAGGGGTAAATACAGACGCCCATGGGGCAGAGGACAACCACAAGCCCAGTATAAACCTTGCCAATGGGGCACTACAACACAGAAGGGAGGAGAAGACAGGTCTCAATCCACCAGAAGGCAAACACAATGACTTGCACCTCATCTGGCCAAGCAGTACTCTCTTGGCAGCCCCCTTGGGGGGGGGAACTCACACTTTTTGAAGACAACTGGCACATTGTCACAAAGGACAAATGGGTCCTAGACATAATTTTACGAGGATACAGATTCCACTTTCACACCTTGCCAATGAAAAGAGGAATGCCAAACCTGCCACAAACTCAATGGGCAGAGGCACAAAAGCAAATTACAGCTCTCATGGACATGAGAGCCATTCAACTGGTACCTACTCGAGAGCAAGGCCAAGGATTTTACTCAAGACTCTTTCTAGTGCCCAGAAAGGACAATGCCTGGAGACCAATTCTGGACCTTTCAATTCTAAACACTTACTTACAAGTACCCAAATTCAAGATGCTAACACTACAGCAGCTACTTCCCATGTTGGGCAAGGAAGCATGGCTAGTAACGTTGGACCTCAAGGAGGCATACCTGCATGTCCCTATCCGACAAAGTTGCAGAAGATACCTCTGTTTCATTGCAGGTTCAACCCATTACCAATTCTCTGCACTGCCCTTTGGCTTATCTACTGCGCCCAGAGTTTTCACAAAATGCCTGGCACCAGTAATTGCATACTGCAGACAAAGAGGAATTCAAATATATCCATACCTGGACGACTGCCTCATCCAAGCAGAAAGCAAAGACATTCTCTTACATCATCTGGCCTTTGTAAAGCATCTACTAAACTGCCTGGGGTACACAGTAAACGAAAATAAGTCAAAACTAGTACCCTCACAAAAAATGACATTCCTGGGTGCCAGCTTGAATACAACGGCCCAGAAGGCTTATCTTACGCCAGACAAGCAACTACAACTGACTCAATATTTCAAGACAATGGCAACAAAGACTCAATTAACTGCAAGAAAAATTCTGCAGGCTTTGGGCTTCATGGCATCTTGCATACTAATAATACCATTTGCAAAGCTGCATATGAGGAAATTACAGTGGTACCTAAAAAGTGTATGGTCTCAACACAGCCACAGCTTGGACACAATGATATCTCTCATTCCCTGCCTACAACAGGAATTTCTATGGTGGTCGCAGGCATGTCACCTCAACAAGGGTCAGCCTTTCACCTTGCCCCCAGCCAGGCAGACTATCACAACAGATGCTTCAGACTATGCCTGGGGGGGGCACACATGGCAGGACAATGCATTCAAGGCCTATGGACTGCAGATCAAAGAAATCTGCACATAAATCAAAAAGAGATGCTAGCTGTACAGAAAGCTCTGACAGCCTTCAAGGATCTATTACATCCAGGACAACTTGCAATAAAGACGGACAACACCACAGTAATGTGGTACATAAACAAACAAGGGGGTACACATTCCTACCCTCTATGCAGGCAAGCAATGATCTTATGGAACACAGCTCTGGCCTACCAAGTCCAGTTACAAGCTCAGTTCCTGCCAGGACAGAAGAAGACATTGGCAGACGACCTCAGCAGAAACATCAAAGATCCCCACGAGTGGAAACTAGATCCACAAGTATTTGCAATGATAACTCAAAAATGGGGCCTTCCGAACCTAGACCTGTTTGCCAGTCCTGAAAACTACCAACTGACAAAATTTTGTACAAGGACATTTCACCATCAAGCTTGGAAAGTGGACGCTCTCTCTTTCAGTTGGAAAAACCTGACAGCATATGCCTTCCCTCCATTACCTCTTCTCACAAAGGTTCTTTTGAAGGTCAAAAAGGAAAGACCACAACTAATTCTCATAGCCCCAGACTGGCCACGCCAGCACTGGTACCTGCCATTGAAAAATATGGCCCACAGCCCACCATGGATATTGCCTCAAATACCCCATTTACTCACACAACAAAACAAACAGATTCTTCACAGCCAGCTCAAAACTTTAAATTTGGCTGCACGGCAAATCAACTAAACATCCAACCAGCTCCTCTTTCACAAGCAGTTCTGGATGTTATTCTGGAAGCCAGGAGGCCAAGCACCAGGAAGGCTTATTCGGACAAATGGAAAAGGTTTTGTGCCTGGAACCAAGCTAAAGGCCAAGACACAATTCAGCCTCACATGCCTCACATTCTACAGTATTTAGCTGAGATGTTGCACAAAGGACTTTCCTTTTCCTCAATTAAAATCCATGCTTCAGCTATTTCAGCTCACTACAACACGGGTCCACCTTTATTTTCACATCCTCTTCTAAGGCAGTTCCTCAGAGGGGCAAAAAACATTAGACCACCCAGGAGAGCTCCGACACCAACATGGGACCTCAACTTTGTTCTGGAAAAACTAACGCTACCTCCCTTTGAACCAGCTTTCTCTGCAGATCTTCAGTTCCTGTCATGGAAGACTGCCCTGCTCCTAGCAATAACTTCAGCTAGGAGAGTCTCAGAGCTACAGGCACTAATGGCAGTGGAACCTTTCCTCATTTTTCATCAAGTCAGAGTTTCTCTACGAACTAATCCTTCCTTTATGCCTAAGGTGGTTTCCAATGTAGCTTTAAATCAAACCATCCACTTACCCACCTTCTTCCCCAATCCACAGAACAAAGGTGAGAGACTCCCGCATTCCTTGGACATTCACAAGCAGCTTCGTTACTACTTGGACAAAACTAAGGCTTTCAGAAAAACTGACCAGCTCTTTGTATCCTATGCTACAGCTTCTCAAGGGAAGGCTATATCTAAGCAAACCATTTCTAAATGGATAGGTCACTGCATACGTTTCTGCTATACCCATCATGGGAAACCAGTTCCTGCTACCATTAGATCCCACTCTACCAGGGCAACAGCTACCTCTACAGCTTTTCTCAGGGGGGTTCCAACCAAGGAGATTTTAGAAGCTGCAACTTGGAGTTCAGTACACACTTTTACCAAACACTATCACTTACCTCTTTACTCTAAGTCCAGGGCGGGCTTTGCCACTGCAGTTCTGCAGGGCCTTATTGCCTCCACTAACCCTCTATGATACCTTCCCCCTACCTTAGCTTTGGGATTCAACCCAAGTGTGATGACTGCAGCAGGGTAACACGATGAACATAGTACAGTTTTGTACCTACCATAAATGTAGATGTTCGAATGTTCACCCTGCTGCAGTCCAGGTTACCCTCCCTCCATCCCCTCTGATCTACTGGCAAAATCTCTTCTATGCCTTACTGACATATTTGCTTATAACTGAAGGGATTTTGTGTTTGTGCAGTGTTCACTCCATTTGGTACTAATTCTGACCACCTTTTTGGGGGCACCTGACATCTGGGGCAAGAAAAACTGAAGAAAATGGAGTTGGTTGCAATATATATACCCCTGGTGCACTGACGTCAGGGAAGAGGCGACAGCAACCGACACCGGACCAAGACTTTGGAATTCCGGCCGACTGCAGGGCCGCCTGACGACAGGATAACCCAAGTGTGATGAGTACAGCAGGGTGAACACTCGAACATCTACATTTATGGTAGGTACAAAACTGTAATTTAGTTCCCTTAGTGGAACAGGATCCTGTGGGCGAGCCCTCCTCTGACAGTCCCACCGAGGAGGTGCCTCTCAAACGGCAGTGTAAAAGGAGGCACTTGGACTCCCCTGAGTTCCTCACCACGGACACGGATTTGGATGAAGGGGAAGGTTCCCCAGGTTCACCCCCCGAGGATGTCTCCTTTGGAGACATCATGGAAATGTTGCATATTAGAGGGGGGGTGGTCTGCCCAAAAAACTTCCTCAGATGAATCGGTGTTCCTGGAGGTGTTTGAGGCAGGCCCGTCTACCTCCTGGGTGTCCCCCCCGGCTGACCTCCAGGTGGACTTGATCACCACCAGGGCGTAGAAAGAGCCAGACACCGTGGAGCCAATCCCTAGACGTCCCGACAAAGTTCTTAGCCCCCCCGCAGATAGGCAGTCCTGGGCTAAGGGGTCTCCTGTTGATGCCATGTTGGTGGCGGCTGCCACGAAGAAGGAACTCGCACAGGAGAGTTCCTTGGTCCATCCTCCGGATAAGGAATCTCGGGCGATGGACCGTATTGGGAAGCGGATGTTTGCATCAGCAACCTTCTCCATAAGGGCGCTGAACTATATGGCACACATTATCAGGCTACAGCGAGACTTAATTAAGGAATACACTGCAGCCCCCCCCCAGAGTCCATGACGGTCGTGGATAAAAGCACATTTGCGACTCATATGGCCACTCTAAAGTCCATCTCTAACACGTCCATGCGGCTACTCTCTCATGCTATGGAGGGAGCCGCTAGGGCTAGCGGAGCCGGGGTAGTCTTGCAGCGTCATGCCTGGCTCCACCTTTGCGATTTCACGGAACCCTTCAAGGCATCCTTCATGAATGCTCCCTTTGACGGATCTTCGCTTTTTGGCAAGACCGTACGTGAAATGCTGGTCCAAAGCGAGAAGGATGGGAAGACGCTGTCTGCCATCGGGATCCGCTTCTCGAATCCCCAATGATCCTTTTCAAGGAATCAGAGGGGACAAAAGAAGTTGTGGTTCCGCAAGTCTCAGCAATTTCATCCGGCTTCGGACCCCTCGTCCTCTAGAGGCAGAGGAGGACAAGGTGGACGCCGGCCCAGAGGCAGAGGGGGGCCGCGTAACTTCGGGTCTAGGGAACCTTTCTCGGACAGGCCCGCGCAACAGCCCTGAGGGCTTACCCGACTGTCCCTCTCTGGAGGCAGTTGGGGGGCATTTATCGGAGCATCTGTCAAATTGGGAGTCCATCACGACAGATTGATGGGTGCTCCGAATCATATCCAGAGGTTACACCATTCCCTTCATGAACCTACCCCCCAAAGTCAAGCGCCTCCCCGATGTCCCACCCGATCAAAGGGAGGCAGCAGCTTCAGAGGTGTCAAAGCTGCTAGAGAAAAGAGCCATCCAGCCCGTCCCCCCAGACCAGTCTGGATTGGGCTACTACTCCAGGTTCTTTTTGGTGCCAAAGAAGATGGGGGACTTAAGACCGATTCTAGATCTCTCCGCCCTGCACCTGTTCATCCCCAAGGAGGAGTTCCGGATGGTCACTCTTCAGTCTATTCTCCCCCTTCTTCGGGAGAACGACTGGATGTGCTCTATAGACCTCAAGGATGCGTACTACCACATTCTGATGGACAGGCGATCCAGGAGGTTCCTCCGCTTCCGGCTGGGAGACAGTCATTATCAATTCAGGGTTCTCCCGTTCGGCCTCACCTAAGCCCCCAGGGTGTTCACCAAGATCATGGCAGTGGTTGCAGCCCACCTGAGACTCCAGGGCATTCAGGTGTTCCCTTACCTGGACGACTGGCTCCTTGCCGCCCCCAACAGGCATCAGCTCTGTGTTGCAAGGATTATGCTCTGACTCTCGCCCAGAGTTTGGGCATATCAGTGAACCTTCAAAAATCCTTCCTTCAACCAGTGCAGGTTTTGGAGTTTATAGGGGCCAAATTGGACACGCGCATCTCTCGGGCCTTCCTAACCCCGGACAGGCTCAGCAGCTTATCGCATCAGATCTTAGCCCTTCTTCGAAGCCCAGCTCCTGTGGCAGAGTTAGTCCTGAGGGCACTGGGGTCTATGGCAGCGGCCATCGGTCTCTCTCTTCATGCTCGCCTATGAATGAGGGTCTTACAGTAGACTCTTCAAGTTCAATGGTCACTAGTGTTTCACCTGCTGAACACTCCTATTCCACTGAGCCGGACTTGCAGGGACTCCCTCCTTTGGTGGCTTCACTCGCGAGAGCTGCAGGAAGGGAGACCCTTTGTATTTCCCCCACCCCAAGCCACGTTGACCACGGATGCTTCTCGCCTCGGGTGGGGGGGTCATTGTTAGGGCAGAACCGTCTAAGGCATGTGGAACCCCAAAGAGGCCGCTTTGCATGTCAATGTCCTAGAGATGAGGGCGGTGCTTTTAGCGTTGCAAGTTCTCCACGACATTCTCCCTCTAGGGACTATTGCAATCCAGACAGACAACATGGTGGTAGTCTGGTACGTAAACAAACAGGGGGGAACCAGGTCTTATCCCCTCTGCCGAGAGGCTATGAGAGTGTGGGAATGGGCAATATCCACCAACTGCTTTCTGGTAGCAATGCACTTTCCGGGTCGGTCCAACATATTGGCGGACAAACTGAGTCGGGTGATTCTCACCCCGTACGAGTGGTCTCTTAATCCTTCAGTTGCGAAGCAGATCTTCCACGTATGGGGTTGCCCTCGCTGCGAACCTTTCGCCTCTCCGTCAAACACAAAGTGCAGCGAGTACTTCGCAATACTTCCCCCTTCAGGGGAGACCCCGAGAGACGCTCTGGTGCATGCTTGGCCACCCGGTCTTCTTTATGCTTATCCCCCCCCTCCCGCTTATGACGAAGTTCATTCAGAAAGCACGTCGGTTGGGGAGCAAAGTTATCCTCATAGCCCCATTCTGGCCTCGTCAGATCTGGTTCCCTTATCTGCGGTCTCACAGTATAGTTCCTCCATGGATCCTGGATCCCATTCCAGATTTGATTTCGCATCCTGCAGGATGCCAGACCCGGAACGTGCTAAACCTCAAGCTGACTGCTTGGTTGATCCAGTTCCTCTGATGGCTAGGACTCCCGGTATCTCATCACCAGTGAAAGCCATTCTGGTGGCGGCCCATAAGCCTGCTACCAGAAAAATTTACAATAGTAAATGGAAACGTTTTTCCATCTGGGCCGAGGGCAAGGGCCTGGATCCTTTTACAGTCCCTATTCCAACGATTCTGGAATTTCTGTCGCTAATCTTTCAAAAAGGAGCGAGCGCTTCCACTGTTAAGGTACAACTAGCAGCCATTTCCCATTTTCACGTGGGAGATGGACTGGGATCTGTAGCATTTTCAAGGGTATGCAAAACTTTCTTGAGGGGCATTTTTCTTTTGAAGCCACCAGTAAAGTCTGTGCTTCCTCCATGGGACTTAACTTTAATCCTACAAGCTTTGACAAGTCCACCTTTTGAGCCTGCCACCTCGGTTCCGTTAAAATTCTTGTCTGGGAAAACCGCCTTTTTAGTGGCTATTACATCAGCCAGGAGGGTTTCAGAACTCCAAGCCCTTTGCATGAAACCCCCCTACTTAATTTTTCACAAGGATAGAGTGTCTCTCAGGACTAACCCGTCTTTCCTACCAAAGGTGGCTTCAGAGTCAAATATTAACCAGTCAATCAATTTACCGGTATTCTTCCCAAATTTTCAGAACAAAGGGGATTACACATTGCACAAACTGGATGTACACAGGCAACTACGTTTTTACCTGCACAGGACTAAAGATTTTCGCAAGTCTGATCAGTTGTTTGTGTCTTTCGCCAAATCAGCTATGGGAAAGGCAATTTCTAAAGTAACCTTAGCTAATTGGATTTCTCAGTGCATAATCCATGGGTATACGTCCTCAGGTAAACCAGTTCCTATGGGAATCCATGCTCATTCAACCCGATCCATTGCTACATCAGCAGCCTTCTTGTCCAGGGTTCCTCTGGACGACATATTTTCAGCAGCTGCTTGGTCCTCTTCTCATACGTTCATTTCCCATTATAAATTGGATATGATTTCGAGGAGTAGGGCTTCCTTTGGCTCCGCGGTGCTTCGGAATATCCTTCCGTAAGGCCACCCAGGGTTATTTTTATAGGTAGCTGGGGACTCTGTCCCACAGGTTGCAGAACAAATGGAGTAACTACTTCAGATAAAGAAGTTATGTACTCACCATAACGTTCCATCTGAGTATGTACTTCATTTGTCTGCAACCGACCCCCCCCCTCCATGCCCCCTAACCATATCATGATACCTGGTCACCTGAAAAATGTTATTTTTCATGAGGTTAGGCAATACTTGACCCTCTATCGAAGGTGTGAATTTTTGAACAAACTCAATCTGAGGTACTACAGTAGGCAGCAGGAGATTATGGGTAGGGGGAGGAGCTAGGAGCTCGGATCTTTTAGCTAGTGAAGCTGCCGGCTCGGATCCGATACCCACAGGTTGCAGACAAATGAAGTACCTACTCAGACGGAACGTTATGGTGAGTACATAACTTCTTTTTCATCGTGTTTCACTGTTGCAGTCATTACAATTGGGTTATCCTGCTGGCAGTCTACCCGCAGTCGACCTGAATTCCAAAGTCTAGGTCCGGCATCGGTTGCTGTCGCCTCCTCCCTGACGTCAGTGCGCCAGGGGTATAAAAGGTGCAGCCGACGCCATTTTCTTCAGTCTTTCTTGCTGCGCGGTGCCCGAAGCAAAAGCAGTTCACAAATGCCGGTTGGCCGACTCCTGAGATTTTCAAGTTCGAATTTCAGATCCGAAGTCTTCATTAAAAGCTAAGTACCCTGTTGGGGAAACTTTTTTCTTGCTCCAGACCTATGTCAGAAAAAGTTAATAATTGTATTTCTTGTGGAAAGCAAATACCTCATAAGGATTTTCATTCTTACTGCATTTCTTGCCTACGCCCTGACCACGACATTGCTAGTTGTTGGATTTGTGCTAGATTAAACCAACGCACTATTAAGCGTCGGTACGATTTTGCATTTCATTACTTTGGCAGAAGATTTAATTATATAATGCCTTCGGAACAGCCGACTACCGGAGTTTATAAAAAACGCAAAGAAAAGGACAGGCATCCGAGGTCCAAAACCGATGACGAGGCTTCCTCTAGGCCAGTCGCCGGTTCTCAGTGAGGCGCTTTCACAGTCCCTGACGACCACTACTTTAGAGCCACAGGCCAATACCGACTCCCACATGGAGTCAACCAGGCCTATAGAAACTCAAGGTATTGGACCTTCGGAAAATATTCCCTCAGATGGGTCCAGCGCCGCTGAGCAGGCATCGGCTTCTGAGGGCGTTTTCAGGCCTACACAATTATATGTTAAAACTACTTCAGCTTCAAAGGCAAAGACTAAAGCAGCTTTAAAGACAAAGAAACAAGTGCAACAGCCCCATGGACAGGCCTCCATGCCTAAAAACAGATGCTCAAAATGGCTGAAGACCTGATTACTTTGATCAGGGGTTCTCATCCCCCTCCAGACAAGAGGCCTAGGCAAGAGATAGAATATGATTCTTCAGATCAGGTTTCCATTTCTTCTGATTCCTCTTCTGATCAGGAATACTCTCTTCCTCCTTATGAGGATTCTGATGCTGAAGAATCTATCCCCTCAGCTTCTCCTCCTGAGGATTATTCTTTTGGGGAAACACTGCATTCCATGAGGGAGCATTTCCACTGGGAATGCCAAGATTATTCAGAATCTAAGAAAAGGCTCAGAGACTTTCTTTTACTGCCTCAGCACAGGCCCCTTGCTATTCCACCTGTGCTAGACATTGTAGATGATGTATTTTCAGAGTCCAGTCTGACTCCTGACTCCTTACCTCCAGCTCCTGTTAAGCCAGACAGATACTACAGTGTTTCAGACTTCCCACAAATGTCTTTTTAAAAACCCTGCTGCTGACCCAGAGACTACGTCTCAGGGTCCCAAGGGGGGGTCAAGGCTTCCACTGCAAAAAACCCTACCCCCCCTCTGACAGAGATTCCAGGGGTCTGGACAGATGGGAAAAAAAGATTTACACTTCTGCTACCTTGGCTATAAGGGCTTTAAATTATCAGTTTCATATGCTTAAATTTCAGCAATACATTATGTCACTGCTTAAACAGAAAATGTTGACAAATTCTCAATGTGCAGAAAATAAAGAAATGCAGGATTTATTGCATGCAGCTGAACAAGTTGGAAAGCATATTTTACAATGTGGTTTTGATTCTTTGGAGGCTTCCTGCAGGGTCGCTGTTACGGGTTCTGTTATTAGGAGGCATGCTTGGTTAAAGGAACAGAATCTGCTTGATCATGTTAAAGCAAAATTATTAGCTGCTCCATTACAGCATGATACCTTGTTTGGTGTTAAAGCAGAAGAGGTGTTGAAGAAAATGGAGGACAAAGCCAAATCTATGCAAACAGTCAAGGATTTCTTACAGGTACAGCCTCCAAGATTTAGCAGACACTGCCCTACAAAAAATTGGTCCTTTCCAGTGTCGGACAGGCCACAAAGAGGCAGATACAGACACCTTAGAGGAAGATCCCAGCCCCAAGGCTCATACAGGTATAAACAATGGGGTGCTTCTACCTCCAAAAGCGGAGAAGACAAGTCACAGCCATACAGAAAGCAGTCCCAATAACTTCCCCTGCCAGCGCCAAGCACTTATCTTCTGGCAGCTCCTTTAGGGGGAAAACTAGCACTTTTTTCTCAAAACTGGCACCTAATCACCCAGGACACAAATGGGTCTTGAACATAGCATCACAAGGTTACAGGTTCCACTTTCACACCCTGCCAAGGACAAACGGTATGCCAGACCTGCCAAAAAATCAATGGGCAGAGGCACAAAAGCAAGTATCATCCCTCGTGGACATGAGGGCCATTCAGCAAGTACCACAGCAAGAGCAAGGTCAAGGATTTTACTCAAGACTTTTCTTGGTGCCCAGAAAGGACAAAGCCTGGAGGCCAATACTGGACCTATCCATTCTAAACACATACCTGGATATTCCAAAATTCAAAATTTTGACTCTGCAGCAGCTTCTTTCCATGCTGGGCAAGAAGGCTTGGCTTGTAACTTTAGACCTAAAAGAGGCATACCTGCATGTCCCAATCAGACAGTCATGCAGAAGATACCTCAGATTCATAGCTGACTCGATGCACTACCAATTCTCTGCACTGCCCTTTGGCTTATATACTGCACCCAGGGTCTTCACAAAGTGCCTGGCACCAGTAATTGCATTTTGCTGACAAAGAGGAATACAAATATATCCTTACTTGGACGACTGCCTTATTCAAGCAGAGAACAAGGACATACTACTACAGCATCTGGTGTTTGTAAAAAAATTACTAACATGCCTAGGGTACACAGTAAATGAAAAGAAATCAAAACTAGTACCCTCTCAAGAGATAATATTCCTGGGTGCAAGCTTAAATACAACTGCCTAGATGGCTTATCTCACGCCAGACAAACAAAGGCAACTGACTTGTTGTTGTTGTGTCTTTCGGCTTTTCCCGGTTAGGGGTCGCCACAGTGGAACTCTGGTCCACTAATGATTGGCAGTTGATTTTTACGTGCCAAGTTGCCAGCCCTGACACGCAACCTCCAACGAAGGCACACCCATTCACGCATGTCTCCACGCAGAAGACACTCTAGCTGAGAATCGAACGGGACGGCGTCTTACTGTGAGGCGACAATGCTACCGCAGCACCACCACCGTAAACAAAGGCAACTGACTACTTATTTCAAAATGTTGGCAACAAAGACCCAGTTATCTGCAAGAAAAATTCTGCCAGCTTTGGGCTTCATGGCATCCTGCATTCTGCTAATTCCATATGCAAGACTGCATATGAGGAAACTACAATGGTATCTAAAAAGTGTTTGGACTCAACATTGCCACAGCCTGGAAACAATGGCTGCACTCATTCCCTGCCTGCAACAGGAGTTTCGATGGTGGGCCAAGGCCTTTCACCACAACAAGGGGCAGCCATTCACCATACCCCCAGCCAGGCAGACATTGACAATAAATTCATCAGATTATGCCTGGGGGGCACACATGGCAAGAAGATGTATTCAGGGCACATGGTCCGCAATCCAAATGCATCTACATATCAATCAAAAAGAGATGCTAGCTGTTCAAAATGCCTTCACAGCCTACTTCATCCAGGACAATTACTGATAAAGACGGACAATACTACAGTCATGTGGTACATAAACAAACAGGGAGGCACACATTCCTACCCCCTTTGCAGACTAGCCATGACTTTGTGGGACACAGCATTGACTTACCAAGTACATCTGCAAGCACAATTCCTGCCAGGAAAGATGATTACTCTGGCAGACGAACTAAGCAGAAACCTCATGGATCCCCACGAGTGGAAATTGGATCCACAAGTCTTCAGCATGATAACAAGGAATTGGGGATGCCCGGACATAGATCTATTTGCCTCCCCTCACAACTGCCAACTACAGAGATTCTGCCCAAGGACTTATCACAAGCAAGCATGGAAAGTGGATGCTCTATCTTTCAGCTGGAAAACCTTAACGGTATATGCCTTTCCTCCACTGCCTCTCTTCCCCAAGGTACTCCTAAAGGTCAGACATGAGAAGCCAAAAATGATACTAATTGCCCCAAACTGGCTCCGCCAGCACTGGTACCCAATCCTGAGGAACTTGACTCAATGCCCAGCATGGACATTACCTCAAATTCCTCACTTACTGACCCAACAAAACAATAATAATGTAGCTTTTCAAAACACACCTCTGTCTAAAGCAGTGATGGATGTTATCTTGGAGGCCAGGAGGCCCAGTACCACAAAATATTATGCAGAAAAATGGAAGAGATTCTGTGCTTGGAACCAGGCACAAGGAATTCACATGATTGTACCAAATATCCCTCAGATTTTGCAATACTTAACTGAGATGCTGGACAAAGGCCTATCCTTTTCATCAATTAAGATTCATGCCTCTGCCATTTCACCTCATTACAACTCAGAGCCACCTATTTTTTCTCATCCATTATTAAGGCAGTACCTCAGAGGAGCCAAAAACTTACGGCCTCCAAGGAGATCACCAATACCTGCATGATACCTCAATTATGTCTTGGAAAAACTCACTCTGCCTCCTTTTGAGCAAGCTGCTACAGCTGATATAAAATTTTTATCATGGAAAACAGCTCTGCCCCCAGCATTAACCTCTGCAAGACGAGTCTCAGAGCTACAGGCACTCATGGCTGTGGAACCTTTTATTTTCCATCCAGACAGGGTTTCTCTAAGGACAAACCCCACATTTATGCCTAAGGTAGTGTCCAGTGTGGCCCTCAACCAAACTATTAATTTGCCTACCTTTTATCCAAACCCACAGAATAAGGGTGAGAGACTTCTGCATTCTTTGGACATACACAGACAGCTGCGATTCTACTTGGACAGAACCAAGGCTTTCAGAAAGACTGAGCAATTACTGGTAGCATATGCTGCAGGATCACAAGGAAAGGCTATCTCAAAGCAGACTATTTCAAAGTGGATAGGTCACTGCATTCGTTTATGCTATTCACAACATGGCAAATCAGTGCCTAAGGGCATTAGGCCACATTCAACCAGAACAGCAGCCTTCCTCAGAGGAGTGCCAACCAAAGACATTTTAGAGGCTGCAACCTGGAGTTCAGTGCACACTTTTACAAAGCACTACCACTTACCACTCTACTCCATATCAAGGGCAGGCTTTGCCACTGCAGTTCTGCAGGGACTCATAGCCGCTCCTAATTCTGTTTAGTTCCAGCCACCCAACCTTAGCTTTGGTATTCAGCCCAATTGTAATGACTTCACAGTGAAACACGATAAACATAGTACAGTTGTGTACCTACCATAAATGTAGATGTTCGAGTGTATTCACTGTTGCAGTCCAGGTTACCCACCCACTACCCCCCTTTATCTTTGCTGGACCTTATCTGTACTTCTCTAGTCTATACAACCTATGTGGTGTATTTGCTTGTAGATGAAGGAAACTTTTTACTTGGTGTATGCATGCTTTATTGACATATTTTTAGCCTACCCTTTTGGGGGCACCTGACATCTGGGGCAAGAAAAACTGAAGAAACTGGTGTCGGCTGCATCTTTTATACCCCTGGCGCACTGATGTCAGGGAGGAGGCGACAGCAACCAACGCCGGACCTAGACTTTGGAATTCAGGCCGACTGCGGGTAGCCTGCCAGCAGGATAACCCAATTGTAATGACTGCAACAGTGAATACACTCGAACATCTACATTTATGGTAGGTACACAACTGTACTTTTTAAGCTAACTACCAATCGGGAAAGAACACAATACGTCTTCCACAAGCAATCCCCAACTCAGACAAGTTAGATCAGCACACTTCTGCCACAAGGGTGCAGAAAAACACCTAAATGTAGAATGGGTTTGGAGCCCAAGTGTAACAAAACCATACAAACTACCTACAACAGCCCTACAACTAACAGATAAAATATAATACAGTGCAAAGCAGTAGCAGCAGACAGTACATTTTTTTGAACTGCTGAAGTACAGTCGCAGTATATAAGAGAAGTGCAAAAAATACTTAGAGATGTTTATTAGACTGTAATGTCTTCTGTATATTTTAAGAATGTACTAACTCAGTGTGTTTTATGAAGCTGTGGCAGAGGATCAGTTAATTAATCAATGGGGCAGCAAAAGCCGACACACTCTGGCTAGGCTTATAAATGCCCTTGGGCAGATAGCCTAGTACCTACCTATGAACCTATGGTACTCTTTTTATGCTTTCATCAGGCACTGTAAGTTGTCTTCTCTAGAAGCTTTTTCAGATAACCAATCTACATTGACTGGCTTTAGGAAAATATTCCTTCATGATTTCCTATCCATGTTCACAACCTAGGGAGTTCCTTTACCCTTTTTCACATGTACTGCTTAGGTTCTGATTTGTAATGTAATTGCTTCCAAAACCTTTTTATGTAAAGTAAGATAGTACAGCTAAAAAAGTATTCACTCTAGATTTACATTTCCAAGCAAAGACGACTCATGCAGTAGCTCTCTGTAAAATAAAGATAAGGGAGTTTTCTGTGGTGAGGTCCACTTAAGCAGCTCTTTATAAAGCTTTGCATACACAGTAAATGTTCTCGTGTCTCAGTAAAGAAGAAAAGCACCTCAAATTATTCAGCAAAAATATAAGGACAAGTTCCTTTTGACATTCAGACAATTGAAATTGATCATTAGTGGCACTTGAAGCTAAGTACTAAAGCTAGAACTGAATTTCTGTCATGAATGATGTTTACGACTGTAGTTAAATGCATTGTGTGTTTTCAAGAAACTTTATTCAGCTAACTGAAGGGACACAACCCATGTACATGTGGTTTCGATGAATAAGGCTATATATGTTTTACTGCATTCTTTGATTGCTTGTGCCGTCCTTGCTCCAAGACTGTCCTAAATGGTCTGGAGCCTGATCATCCTTTTTGGTATTTAATTTATGTTCACATTTACATGTGCAGGTTAAAAGAAGAAGATTATCCTTTTTCTTGCCGTCTAAAGAAGATAAAAGAACTTCTTGGAAAAAGAGAAATTTCACGAGACGATATAGTGAATAAGCTTGGTAAGAGTTACTTTCATAGTCTTGCCCTGTTTTGTTTTAGAAACACAATATGTTAGGAACATGCCAAATTTTTTCAGTTTGTTTTTTGCATGTCTAGTAGTAGTAGTGGTGACTTGTATGCACCCCAGACCTATCCCATCTAGAGGGGTAAACTTGTTAAATTGCAGTTGCAGGAAATACTTATCACTGATTATGTCCTCGCCCTTTCCTAACTACATAATTGTTTTATGTAGTTTTCTCTGGATTTCCTGTGTTAGGCAATAGTCAGTTTATGATTAAATTATAACATTTGGGTTATCTCAATATTTATCTCCTGTAATCTGAAACTAGAAAAGCAGTGTGTTTTGTTTTTCTTTGCATAGATGTTAGCTTGCGATTGGTGTACATTTATGTAAGTCTTTGTGTGGCATCATTTTATATCCGTTGTTAGTGCACATGCTTTTCTTTTCTTCTTGCCATTTTGTGTGTCTCATATCTTCCAGTTAGATTGTATGTTTACTTCACAATTACTTTTATTTTATCAAAAACTTAATTTTTCCTGGTGACGATTCACAATATTTAAGTCTGTTTAACAAATGTAAAAAAGTTTTACTCAATTAATTACAAAAACAGCTAAAACCACAGTCCATACACTGTCCTCCACACTACTAGGTTTAGCTAAGCACCAATTTCCCTTGACTAATGTCAAAACATAACCATTCTACCAAACTCACTCAGTGACCACACTCCTATTATGTTCTTATGGTCATTCAAATCACCCAAAGCCATATCTAAAGTTGTTTCCACAGGTAATGTTGTCAGCTCACAACAAGAGGGTCTCTGGTTCCATTCTTTGTCGTCTGTGCAGTTTGTATGCCCTCCCTCTGTTTTGCTTGGGTTTTCTCCTGTTTCCTCTCACATTCCAAAGACAGTGGGGTTAAGTGGCTTGGACACACTAAATTGGCCATAAGTGTGTGTGTGTGTGTGTGTGTGTGTGTGTGTGTGTGTGTGTGTGTGTGTGTGTGTGTGTGTGATACAGACAGACATAGGCAGGATTAGCCAACTGCTGGTGTAAACATTGGCTCTATATGATGATCACTATTGATGTGACACCCCAATCCAATATGCAGAAGTTGATGAAGGAAAAGTGGTTGTTCCAACAAGTCAGCACCCTGTGCACTGTCCAGCAGGGACACAGGTGGAATCCCAGATGTGTATTTTCTGTTTCCCATCCAGGTATTCAGGTTGTGCTTAAAAAGGTTAATGAGGTACTCTGCTTTACATGGAGAGGGAGTCTATTCCACAAAAGGGGGAGTCTCTGGGGCATATCTGTCCTGCCAACATGTCCTATTGATGTCAAAGACCAGGTTGAGGTCGGCATGTGAGTTACTTGAGTGGAGCTTGACTTGCTGATATGCAACAGTCCCATCAGGGCAGGGTTGAGATTGCTTTGTATGCCAGACAGAGGTCACCTCTTAGGAGTCTGTAGGAGACTGAGTAGAGGGACAGGGCTTTTAGCCTATCTGTGTAGGGTAGATATTTGAGGCCCTGGATTCTCCAGGTGAGGAACCTCTGTGGTCTCTCCAGCTGATGCATGTGCTTTGTGAGGTACATACCGAAAGGGGCATTGTACTCAATAATGGATCTTATAAAGGAAGAATACAGGGATGTTATGACCACCTTGTCCCTGGATGAGTTACCCTTACTAATGAGGTGGACCATGTAGAACGCTTTTCTGTACAACGGTGACAATATGGTGGTCAAAAGTCAGTTTGCTATCAACCTGGTGCCCAAGTCCATCATGACTGATTGTGTGTTTAGGACCTTATTATAAATGTGATAATTTGTGGGGACGCCACTCTCCCCAAAAGGGATGATGCATTTTTTGGCATTCAGTTTGAGGCCATGTTTCTGGCAGCAGTCATTTGTTTAGGTGAGACCCTCTTGGAGTATGTCCACATCACTAAGAGAATTGATGACAGCACCAAACTTGCAGTCATCTGCAAACTTGGTCAGCCATAGCCCACTAGATTTGGCCTGCACTTCCGAGAAGCATATCCCAAATGGGTCTATGTTAAATCCTCAAATTGAATTCACTGAACTGCATCTACATCGGGAATGTAGTTCAGCAAACTGATAATAGTGAAATCGCAGTACAGTGAGGATTGGAAAATTTGCCCTTTCCTCACTGTAGTGCAATCTCGGAGTTGATATATGTATTTATTTATTTATTTATTTGCAGTTGGTTTACCAGGATAGTCCATTGGGCCAAAAAGAGCCCGTTTTCGATGGAGTCCTGGGGAGAAAAGCTCCAAGAAACTAACAAACTAGGTACAAACAATAGACTGCTAATAAAAATAATACAATTGTAAAAGATACAAACATTTGAGTTCAAAATTCAGGAACTTTCAAACAATACAATCTAGTGAATTATAATGTGCAGTATTTATGCTGTGAAAAGTGATATTACTTTACACATACAGAGTGGTTATTTTGTAAGGAACATAAGCTTTATAAGGTACAGTCGGGTAACATGAGTGTGAAAGAAGATGTAAATACCATATTTTTATGAGGGGTGGGAGCAAGAGCATTCCCATTGGGACCTTAGATACATATGAAGAGATTTTTTGAACATGTAATGATTGGAAGTGGTGTGAATGGATGGTGGGAGTGAGTTCCAGAGATGAGCTAGGTTAAAGGATAGTAAGTTTTTGCCTGGGGGACGAGTTGGTTTATGTACTTCTAGTAGGTTTTGATTGTTTGACCTTAAAACTCTATCGGGTAGGTGCATCTTGAAGGCAGAAGACAAGGAGGGACAGAGAGATGGGTTGAGAATGAGCTTGTGGGCTAAAGTTAGCTGAGTATAGTTGAGTTGATTTGGTAGTTCAAGCCAGTTTAGTTTTTGGAGAGAGGAATAGTGGTGGGTGGAGGACCTGTGGCTGTTAGCGAACTTCGCGATTTTGTTGTAACAAGAGGGAAGTTGTTTTTTTTACAGAGGACTGAAGATTAGTTAGCAGAGGGGCTCCGTAGAGAAGGGAGGGGATAAGAAAGGAAGAAGAGAGAGTGATTTTAGAGGAGCTTGTGAGGTACTGTTTCTGACGATAGAGCATACCTAGTTTTTGATGGGTTTTTTTAATATTTAATTGTAGGTGGGAGTTGAAATTAAGCTGGTTGTCAATTTGGACACCAAGTAACTTGGTTTCAGACACCAGTTCCAAGGATGAATTATTTTGACTAGTAATCAAGAATGTGTTCATATCGAAAGGAGTAGTTTAGTTTTGGAGGCATTGAGTGCTAGGTGGTTTATTTTCATCCAATGTTCAGTAATTGAAAAAGCTTCTTGTGTAAGCTTTAGGAGCATAGAGGAAGATGTGGCAGAGCAGATAATGGTAGTATAATCTGCATATTGGATGATGTTAGAGAATGGAATGGATTTGCGGAAATCATTTATAAATATATTGAAAAGAAGGGGACCAAGAATGGAGCCTTGGGGAACTCCGGTGGGGGTACTAAGAAAAGAGGAAGTGGCCTTTTTTCATTTTACAGCTTGGAATCTGTTTGATAGATAGCTGGAGAACCAGTTCACGGAGGAGGGAGAAAGGTTAAGTTTTGAAAGTTTAGTTAAGAGCAGGCTGTGTGAGATAGTGTCGAAGGCCTTAGAGAGGCCAAGTAGTAAGGTAGAGACAATTTGGCCAGAGTCACGTGCTTTATTAACAGTCTCAAGATAGGAGAGGAGGGCTGTCATAGTGCTATGATTTGGCCTAAAACCGTGTTGAGTAGAGGTTAGAAGGTTGTTATCTAAGAGATGTGGTAAGAGTTGAAGTTGGACACACTTTTCTAGAAGTTTAGAAATGGGGGACAGGATTGCAATGGGTCGGAAGTTGTTGACGTTACAGTTATTGCCACCTTTATGCAGAGGAATGATAACGGCTTGTTTCCAGAGTTGGGGCACTGTACATTCATGGATGGAGCGGTTGATTAGAATGCTTATAGGATAGGCAATTGCTTCAGCAGCTATACTTAGGAAGTAAGAGGGAATGTTATCAGGTGCGTTAGTACATGGCTTCAATTTCTGTAGGAGTTTCTTTATAGTAGAAGTGGGTATAGGTTTTAGTGAGAATAGAGCTGAGTGGGGAGAGAAAGAATTAGAGGATGGTAAGGATGATGTGGAAGTTGGAGTAGGAGAAGAGGGGGAGGATAGACAGTGAGTAGATGGGAATGAGGAGGGAGTGGTAGTGAAAGGTGGAATGTTAGCAGGAGAGGGTGGAGGAGTATTAGATAGTGAGGTGGGGCTAAGGAATGAGGAAGTTAGTTTGCTAATAGATTCAATGAAAAAGGAGTTAAATTGAGTAGCTAAGTCTAAATCTGGGGCATTAGGGTCTGGGGTAGGGGTGTGTGGTTTACTGGGATTAAGGAGGGTAGAGATTCCTTTCCAAAATTTTTGAGGATTTGTTTTATTATTGTTTTGGAGTGTAAAGAAGTATTTTTGTCTATCAGAGATAATAAGCTTTCTTACTTTATTTCGAAGGGTTTTGTACTCAATATGGTGTTCAGGGGTCTTGTTTTTCTGATATAGTCTCCAGGCTTTATCTCTAAAGCGCATGGTTGATAGTGTGTTTTTGGTTAGCCAGGGGGCAGAATTAGTTTTTATTCTCTTTGTTCTCCGAGGGGCTTGGGAGTCTAGTATTTCTAAGAATGTTGAGTTGAATTGAGCAACTGCGTCTTCTAAGGATAGTGTCCTTAGATTGTTCCAGTTAATTGCTTTTAGGGAATTTAAAAAAGTTGTTGGGTTGAAGTTTTTGTGGTTGCGGGTAGTAATATAATTGTGGGTGCGGTATAGGATACAGGGGAGTCGGTGAGTGAAGATGGGCATGTGATCACTTAGAGGGTCGGGAAGAGTACCACTGTCTGAAAAATTGTGGGGATGTGACACTAGAATCCAATCTAGAATACTGCCACAAGAGAGGTTTTTTGATGGACGTGTAACAGTGTTGATTAGCTGGGAAAAGTTATATAGGTTGATGTTAAGGGGGTTAGTTGGTGATTGGATGGAGGCCCAGTTAATATTTACGTCTCCTAAGATTATGGTTTCATTGCTGATGTTGTTAGAGAGCCAGGAGAGGATATCTTCAAGTGTGGAAATATTTTCCCCTGGGGGGATGTAGAGGGATGCTTGACATATGTGTTTGAACTTATTAACTTGTAGGAGAGTTAGGAGTAATTCAGCGTTGTTAAATTGTGGAATAGGTTTGTTGTAGGGAGTAATTAGTAAGGAAGATGAATATAGGAGAGCTACTCCACCACCTTTTTTGTGGGACCTGTCTTTTCTAATGATAGAATAGTTAGGTGGAACTATTTCAGAGTCTTTTATAGAGGGTTTAAGCCATGTTTCTGAGATAGATAGGATGTCAGGTTTGTTATGCATGAGCCAGGCATGGAGGGTTGCGACTTTGTTGACTATGCTTTGGGAGTTTAAAGAAGTAAGTAATATAGGCTTGCGTGTGGAGGTGGAGGAGCCTGGGTTGGGATGGATATCACCTGATAAAAGACTGGTAATCAGATGAAAGATTGGATTAGAGAGGTAATTTAGCAGTTTAATAAAAGGATTGGATTTTATTGTGATTGTGAAGGGGTTCCTGGTTGCTATGGGGATGGAGTTTTTCTGAGAGGTGAACAGTTTGTATGAGAAGGATAGGAGGTGTTTTATAGGGTATAGATGGGGAGAAATAGATGAGTGTGAATGTGAGAGAGGGGAACTAAGATGGTTAGTTGTGTGATAGAATTGTGTATGGTAGGAGGTACAGGGTTGGGTGAGGTAGTGAAGATATGAAAGTTTAAAAAGTAGTAGTAGTAAAATAGAGATGGATGAAGGTTTTAAGAGCATGTTGATTAAGGTTGCTTGGTGGTATAGTGTTGTAATTTTTCTGTATATGTTTATAAAGATTATTATACAAGGTTATGGTGGTAAAAGCCTGAAGATAGTGGAGAGTATGGAGTAGGTCGGAGGGTAGAGGGGGTGGGGTTGTTGGAGTAGGTGAGAGTTTGGAATTGAGGCTGATAATGTAGAATAGAAGAGGGTGTGGTTATAAGAAGGTAATTGGGTGATATAGGGCGTGTCTAGGGTGTTGGAGGTTGATTGGTGTAGAGAGGAAGTGGGTGTGGTAACAAGAGGGATATAGCTAGAGGTGCTGGGGGCGGGTGGAATTTGGGAGCAGGGTAGGGGAGCGGAGTGAGCCCGAAGGGCGAATGGAGCGGGAAGAAACCAGGAGAAGATCGAGAGCCAATCAGTGGAGCATAGAGTACAGGAGAGTAAGTTGTAGCAGGGTAAGTAGGGGTTCTGGATGTAATATATATATGTATATAATAGGTAGAGAGGGTTATAAGGTATGGGAGAGATAGTGAGAAATGAGAGTAAAAGCTGAGAAAAAGCAAGAAGTGAGTAAAGCAAAAACAATAACAGTGGGGAGGGGACGGCCTCTAGTGGCCAAATGCAGAAGTGCACTAGGCCCACTAGGGAAATTCTATGGACTAAAATAGGATTGAAATAAGGAAGATCTAGTGTAACTCAGGGAATTAGATGTGGGTGAGAATAGAGAGGGAGAAATAAGAGGGGTTTAGGCTGCTGGCTGCCCTGGCAGGGAGATAGCTTACACAGATAACAAGCAGGAGTTAGAAATTACAGAAGCTTAAGTAGCAGCAGATACACATACTTCTTCAGTTTCCCCTGGGAGACTCCTGGTCCAACTTTCCAAAAGGGGGTCGAGACAGCAGAGCAGTTATACTGCCTGAGCAAATAATGGATGAGTTAGGTGACTTTGGTTAGGTGTAAGTGTCCACCCAGGCGAGGTCCCAAGGGGAAATTCAGGGGAAAAACAACTGGAGACGGGAGAAAATGTGAGAGAGAGTTAGTAACTGTCTAATAGTAACACACCTTATGTCCTAGTAGTTGTAGTAAGCAGGTAAGGCAGTTACCATAAGCACAGTACAATTAAGTAATGCCGAGAGAAATTCAACACCCAAATAACAGTAGATTCTATCACAAAGGGTAATGCATATTTGAAAATACTACAGACCTAATTCACAGATGAGTCTACAGCTAGGCTCTACCATCAACAATGTGAAAAAAGAGCAATGCCGTCTGAAAATATGCAGCTCAAACAGTAGGCACCAACACAGTCAGCGTGCTCTTATGCAGTACATGATTAGGAATGAAGCAGTAATCAAAAAGTATTGCTACAGTAGGCAAGACAATATTAAAAGTCTAGTGCACCCTACAACAGCGACTAGCTAGGCGCATGTGAAGGTAACACATACACGTGGAAGCTGGCGTGTTACACAAACATTAAAACAGTAACTGCAGCACATTATAAACAAAGCGTAGAGCAGTACAAAAGCAGCTTATAACAGTCGACCCATCTAAATAGACATTAGCGTTTCATACATCAACTGTATAAGAAACAATCTTTCAGGAGTACAGGAGAAAAAACACAATCTAGTCTAAACACAGGCACAGCAGGAAAATGCAGGGCAATGTCGCACTATATTCAGTAGCGACTGCCTAGACACAAGAGAAACTAGTCAAAATGTAGATATGGTTTGCGAAAGCACACAAATAATGAATAGTAAGCTTCACCAGTACATTTACATCAAATATGCAGTGAACCCATCTGAACGGACAAACAAGCTATATTCTGCAATCCACACTTTATACAGCAGAATTGTTTACTACAGCAGTCGATAGAGTTTAGATAAAGAATGCTGGCATAGCGTAGCTATGATAGTCCTATTAACACAATTTGAAAAGAATAATACCCGATAATAGTGCTGTAAAGTATACATCAATTTTACTTACTGTAGGAGCGCACTCCTAGCCAGGTACATGCAGCAGCAGAGGACGAGTGGGTTTCAAAGATGGCGCCCTGAGGGGAGGGAGGGATTATAACACTTCTAGGCGGATGTAGAGGGGGGGGCAGGGATGCGAGCTAGCAGGAACAGACCGGAAGGACTATATTCCTGCAATGTGAGAGGTATAGACACACGAAGGATAGAGCAGTCAAGGGGGTAGGGAGAGAAAAGCTAAAGTAGGGCAGGTGGTAAGGGATAGAGATAGCATACACAGTATATAAAGCTAGATAGAGGCAGGAAAAGCAAGGGAGAGAGGGAAGAGGGAAGTGAGCAATGTAGCTTAGTGAGAAGGAGATCAAGTCAGACCTACAGGTAAAAGGCAGGAATCAGTAAGAAACAAGGAGTAGAGCATAGGAAACCAGGAGAAGATTGAGAGCCAATCAGTGGAGCATACAGTACAGGAGAGTAAGTTGTAGCAGGGTAAGTATGGGTTCTGGATGTAATATATATATATGTATATAATAGGTAGAGAGGGTTATAAGGTATGGGAGAGAAAGTGAGAAATGAGAGTAAAAGCTGAGAAAAAGCAAGAAGTGAGTAAAGCAAAAGCAATAACAGTGGGGAGGGGACGCCCGGGGGGTGTGGAGGGTGCAGCCCCCCCCACAAGAGTGAATTCACTGAACTGCATTTCCGATGTAGATGCAGTTCAGAGAATTCAGGTTTTGAGGATTTATTATAGACCTGTCCCAAACAGCAGAGGCCCCAAGACCGATCCCTGGGGTACACCGCTATTTATGGGTCTACTACTTGAGGTGGATTCCCCTATATTGACTAGGTGGGTTCTATCAGTGAGCCAGTTTGCTGCCCATCTGGTAACATATGGATTGATACCTAGTTGAGAGAGTTTATCTATTATACTTGAGTGGTGAATAGTATCGAAGGCTTTGGCCAGGTCAGGGTAGGCAGTGTGCACCATCTTCCCTTCATATATGGCCTTGGTGACTGTCTCAAAGAAGTTGACCAAATTTAACAGGATGACCTCCCCTTGACAAAACCAAACTGTGTGGGATCAAGTGTCTGAAGTTTGCCAGTATCCTTGTTAATGAGGTCCATGATAATTTGCTCCATGGCCTTGCAGATCAGGCTAGGTAGGCTGATGGGTCTATAATTTCCTGGATCGGTGGACGCTCCACCTTTGTGCAGAGGGATGACAGTAGCTGCCCTCCACTCGGCTGGGACAGAGCCGGTACTCAGGCTTTGGTTGAATAGGGTGCCTAATGGTGCTGCAAGTTCCTGCCTGAGATCATGTAGTATGCAGCCTGGGATGTTATCGGGTCCCATGGAGGCTGTATTTTTTGCCTTAGAGAGGGCAGTGATGACTTGCTCCCTAGAGATAAGGGGAGGGGGCAGGTACTGGGGATGTCCTGTTTTACTAATGAGGGGGACAGAGGAGTGAAGTTTTCACTGAACCTGTCTACCAGCAGGTTGGCTTGTATCTACAGCGTTTGTGTATATGGTGTCCTTGATCACCATTTCTGAGCAGATCTGGGTGCTTCCCTTGAGACTCCGGACGTATGTGTAGAAGGCCTTCTGATTATCTTTACTAGATGTGGCCAGTTTGGACTCTTGTTTGCTTTGGAGGATTTCACTAGTGCTCTTATTTGCTTGTTCAGGCTAAGGGGAGATTGCTTCCAATTAGACACCTGCTCCTTCTTGGTCCTGGACAATTTTTTCCTTTGATTTTAGAGTTTATTTATTGTAGATGTCCAGCAGGCAGGTTTACTCTTCCTTGAGGAGGAGGATTTCATCCTGTCTGGTATTCCTGATTCCATGCAACTATGTAAATGCTCATTATAGTACTTTGGTATAGGTTTGGACATATGTGCCAGTTGCTATGGAGGGGAAGCGGGCTGTGAAGCTGTTTATACCTTCCCTCAGGAGGTTGTAATCAGCGCAGTTCATCTAACAAAACCACATGTAGCAACTTTGGACAACAAGACTGCATCACCACTAACTTAGCTAAAGAAGGCTCCATCAGAAAAAGACAATTCACAAGTAGACTCTACCCCCAAACAATTCTGGAGAGCTTAAATATAGTATCCTAAAACCCAATTCAGAATCCCAATCCAGCCTTAATCCAAACTTGCTTAACGACATGAAGGACCTTATAGGTAACACTTCCACTGTTCATACTGACCATGATAACCAAACACTACATGTTACTAAACCTAATGCTGTACTCTCAGTCTGTGAAATACCATTGTTCTGCTTAAAGCAGCTTTTTCAAATCCAGTTCTACACAAACTTGAAAACTGGGATGTAAACAAATTAGTAAAACCTTCAATCTGATGTTAATCTTCTTTCCATTCATCACTGATGGGTTCAGTTCAGAGCCCTTGGAACCAAGTTGGCCTTTTTACCAAGCTCGCGCCAGCCAAAAAAACTCTCGAGCTAAATCTCTACCCAGAATGCCCTTCTCCCTGTTACCTCAGATCTCATTTGCCCTGTAGCCGTAAAGCCGCATTTCAGCCAAGTTCTTAGCTAAGTGGAACTTTATTTGATATTTGTGTGAAAACCTTGATATCTCCATATTTTATTAAGTGATTAATATTTCCAGTGTTTTTTTCATCTGTCTATCCTCTACCCGTTGTTACTGTTGGTTAACTTTCAAGTACCATTGTTGGTATGGCCTTTCCTCCCTTAACCTTGTGGTATTTCTTCAATACCATAGTTGGTATTGTCTTTCCTGTTTAACCTGTTAGCTTTGGCTTTTAGTAAGGTGTTTCCTTTTTTTCTCTACATATCAGTGTGTTGTTAGATTTGTGACTTCTTTGAATGGTGTTTGACTTTGTTCTAGTTGGATTATATGGTTGGCCTGTGATATCTTTCTATCAAGATGTCAGATAAGAAGGGTACTTCAGGTTTTAAGCATTGTGCTTCATGTAATGGCAAGTTGCCTAATAGTGATTCTCATGATGACTGTGTATACTGTTTGGGAGTGTCCCACCTTTCGGTGCAGCCTCTGTGTGACATTTGTCAGAGTTTCAGTCAACGCACTCTTAATGAGCGCAAAAATAAACTGATCCTGAAATGGGTACTCAAGTCTCCCTTCTCAGAGGCCATTTCTGTGATGGAGGTCTCAAGCCCGCCTACTAAGAACAAAAAGAGATCCCACTCTGTTCCTTCTTCACCATCTGGTGATCAGAACAAGCCTGGGAAATCCAAGGTCCCAAAGTTATCTTTGGAGTAAATCTGCCTCTACAGCTCCGTCTTCCTCTGCTCCATGCATCTCGAAACCTTCAATACTGGCGCTAGTTTCGGTACCGTTCATAGACCTTACTACACCTATTTCGACTTTGGCACCTGTGTACACTTTGCCTCAGGGCACACCTTTGACTACTTCATTAGTTACCATTTTGGAACCGACCATTTCAGCTCTGAATACCACTTTGGCACCAAGCATTGTACAGACTTCACTGGATTTAACCCCTTTACTTCCGGTCTCTAAACTAGAGACTTTGGTGCCAGCAGACCTTGCACCACGGACCCGATACTCCCCTTCCATAGATCCGTTTCTGGGCCAGGCATATAGCCCTTTCATTGACCATCCTAACTCCCTGTCCAGAGTATCCAGTAGATCCAGCAGGAGCCTGCCGGAACACGACTTGGTGCATCTTGTCGACCAACTGTTGTTAGCCAGGGGGATCCCCACACTTTCTAAGACCACCTGCAGGACTTGGGTTGACTTATCCATGGACTCCATCTTACACTCCTCTTTCGACCATCTCTGTTCCGAAGCCTTCTAGTCTGACATCCTCCTTGGAACCCATCACCTCGACGCCTATGGTGCATCTCACTCCGGCTCCGAGTTTGTCCCTTTGGTCTTCAGTTCCTGCTGAACCGGTCCTTCCTCAATCTGGGGTTTGGGGGATGGGCGCGTTGGCCTACTGAGTAGTCTTTTCCCTCGGTTCCATCCTTGGCCCCGATGGCCTTGTCCGTGCCAATCCTGCTTGAGGCTCCACCTGTGGGGGCGGGTTCATTGGAGCTGGGTGTGACCCTGGTCCCGAGGTTGTCTTTCTCTGTTCCGGGTTCCCATCCCTCTTTGGACGGACCTGCCTTCCACGTGATGGAGAGGGCTGTTGCTTCTGGCAGCACTCCTTTGATGTCAGAACCCTAGTTTTCACCCCCTGAGCTATAGCTGTCACAGACCACCCATCGGGACACTGGGCAGAGAAGCCGCAGGACACCCCTGTTCATTGTACTCGCTCTTCCGAGTCCTCCTCAGAGACTCCACTGAGGAGCCCTCTCGAAAGAAGACGTGCAAGAGGAAGCACATGGACTCACCCGAGGAGTCCTTAATGGAAGACATGGACTCCGATGACGGTGAAGGGTCCCCACAGTCCCCTCCTGATGATGTCTCCTTCGGAGACATCCTGGAAATGTTAAAGCAGAGAGGTGACTGGAAGCCCTCCAACCCTTCCTCTGAGGAGTCGCTGTTCCTGCAGGCTTTTCGCACCCAGCCTTCTATCTCTTGGGTGACCCCATCTGCCGACGAGCTCTTCCAGTTCGTCGTGCAGCACGCTTGGAAGAACCCTGATTCCATTGAGGCGATCCCACAAAGACCAGACAATATTCTTTCCCCTCCCGAGGAGAACTCGCATTGCTCCAAAGGGTTACCAGTTGATGCTATGGTGGTGGCAGCGGCCATGAAAAAGGACTTGGCTGAGGAAAGTCCCACTGTCCACCCACCCAACAGGGAGTCCCAGGCAGTGGGCAGACTTGGGAAGCTTGTTTTTGCATCAGGGACCTTTGCTGTACAGTCCCTGAATTATTTGGCACATTTTACGAGGCTCCAGAGGAACTTGAACTCTCTGGAATGCTTGCAGGACAGTTATCTGATGAGGTCAGGGACAAAGGGGCCTCGCAGCTCGCAACCCTGGAATCAGTATCCAACTTGTCCATGAGGTTGCTGTCACGTGCGACTGAAGGGGGGGCTAGAGCAGCTGGTTCAGGCATTGTTATGAGGCGTCATGCCTGGATGTGCATTTGTGACCTTGTGGATCCCTTCAAGTCTTCCTTTCTGAATGCTCCCATCGAAGCTACATCCCTTTTTGGGTCGAAAGTAAAGGACACGCTAGCCAGGTGCGAGCAAGATGGAGGGACCCTGTCTGCCGTAGGCCTATGGTTTTCCAACCCTCAACATACCTTTTCCAGGAATCAGAGGAGTGGAAAAATGTGGCATAAAAAATCTCAGGGGCCTTTCCGTGCTACACATGGTGATGATACCCCAGGGACAGGGATGGGGTAACAATTCTGGAAGACTCCCATATAGAGGCAGAGGGAGTCCTCGTAACCAAGGCTCCAGGGATTCCCTCTCTAGGCAGCCTGATCAGCGCTCCTGAGGAGCAGCCTGATTGCTTACCTCTGGAAGCAGTCAAGGGTCATTTCTCTCTGCACCAAGCTGCCTGGCAATCTATCACCACCGATCGTTGGGTGCAGAGTATCATCACCAGAGGTTACACCATTCCCCTTTCTTGTCAGCCATATCTTTCAAGAAAATTTCCCGACGTTCCACCCAGTCAAAGGGAAGAAGCAGCTTCAGGGATTATAAAGCTGTCTCAAAAAAGAGTCATCCAACCAGTCCCACCAGACCAGCACGGATCTGGATTTTACTCGAGATTCTTTTGGGTGCCAAAAAAGACAAGAGGACTGGAGACCCATTTCGGATCTTAGCAGCTTAAACAAGTTTGTCACCCAAACCAAATTCCGGATGGTCACGGTTCAGTCCATTCTTCCCTTTTTAAGAGAAGGCGATTGGATGTGCTCTATAGATCTCCGGGATGCGTATTACCACATCAAGATGGACAAATGCTCCAGGAGTCTGCTTCACTTCCGGCTAGGGTGCCAGTCAGTATCAATTCTGTACCCTGCCATTCGGTTTCTCTACAGCCCCCCCCAGAGTGTTCACGAAATGCATGGCAGTGGTCACAGCTCTCTTGAGACTAAAAGGATTCCAGGTGTTTCCATATCTGGATGACTGTCTCCCCACCACCCCCACCGAGCATCTTCTGGTAACAGCACTGCATTATACTCTCTCTCCCCCAAAATTGTTGGGAATAACGATATATTGGGAGAAATCAAACCTTACTCCTACACAACAAATAGAGTTAATTGGAGCAGTGTTCAGTACTCAGTCCCGTCTGGTATCACTCCCAATTCACAGACTCGATCGACTGAGGCTTCAACTCTGAGTGATACTCTCTCAAACAAAAGTCTCAGCAAGGGAAGTTCTTCAGGCCCTAAGCTCTATGGCAGCTTCAATCCCAATAGTGCCTCTAGCAAAGCTACATATGTGGATCCTGCAATGGCTCCTTTGTCAGTGGTTCCAAACTATCACCCCCTCAGTTACCAGATTCGCATAATCAGCTCCTGAAAACAGGACCTCCTTTGATGGATGAGGCCAGACGTAGAACTTTGGAGTCACCCATTTCAATCCGCTTAGCCCACAGTCATTGTGACCATGGATGCTTCCCTGATAGGGTTGGGGGGGCATTTCCAGGGAAAGAATGTCCAAGGCACACGGTCCACCTCAGAGGCCCACCTGCATATCATTGTTCTGGAACTAAGAGATCTGCTGTTAGCGTTGCAGGCCTTCCATTCGGCTCTCCCTTCTGGGACAATTGCAGTTCAGTCAGACAATATGTAAGTGGTCTGGTATATCAACAAGCAAGGAGAAACCAAGTCCTACCTCCTATGTCGAGAAGCCATGAGAATTTGGCAGTGGGCGATACCTTCCAGCCGCTTTCTGATAGCAACTCATTCCGAGGAGCTCCAATGTGATTGTGGACAAACTGAGCAGATGCATCCTCATGCCTCACGAGTGGTCTCTCATCCCCGAGGTGGCGTCAAAAATCTTCAGCCACTGGGACCAGCCTTGCTGCGATTGTTTCGCCTCCC